>NC_043013.1:3873936-3891436 GCF_006345805.1 Octopus sinensis
GAACCGATAATACTGCTCTGACGAAGAATAATTGACCACTATAGGCTGTGAGAGCAACTATAATATTGAAAAGCGTTTTGTTAGTTTCAAATTCTTAGTGCAATTCTACTATTCATGAAGGAAACAACAGGAAATCAAACCTTGAAATCCGCGCGCAGTAACCCTTGGATTAGGGAACCCGTGCGCAGTAACCCTTGGATTAGGGAACATGACTTCCCTTAATGCATATATATATTATACGTTATAGATAATTATTTCCCATGATGAAAAACAGCCTCTATGAGGTTGCTTGGCCAGCTTGAAATAGCAGCCAAATCTTCTCGAAAAGACATCGACACATTAGATAATCTAATAGTAGATACGCAATACCCGAAAAAATGAAGAAATAGGCCAGAATGGAGCGCCTTAATCCTAGGTCTGCTTAATCAGGTCTGATCAGAGATTAAATAACAAGTTAGACGATTGTCTTATCCATCTACAATGCTTAATCATACTTTGGTCCAATAGAGAACATACACATCAAGATACACCAAACAAAACTCGGCGAGTTTTCCAGATTTAAAACATTAATCAGCAGTCTTAGTTGATCAAGGGAAAAACGTAATTCTTTAAGTTTCATTTAATGTAGTGTTTTATAGATTTTTTCCAATTGTGCAATTGGGATAAAACTACTATCCATGAACTAGTAATTGGGTCTTAATAATTTCTGATTACATGGTATCTCTGAGATATTAACACTGTTAAGTGATATGATATACAACAAGCAGATAAAAAGTTAATGTAACAATATATGTTTATATGGTATAGCTCCCACAGAGAAGATATCGCATAACGTATTTGGTAGAAATTATACAAAGAAAATGTCTCCGACGAGATTGTTATTAACAGTAATATTACTCGTTTTTCAAAAAGAAAAAAAAAAATTTCAAAATGAAAGACCTTAGAAAAAAACTTTATCAAGGTAACACCATTTTTACTGTTTGATCTCAAGAGTGTATTATCCTGGTACAGATATCAATGAAATTTTACACCAAAAATTGATATCATTGAGATAGAAGAAATTATATTAAGTCAGTATCACACGTAAAACTACTATCAAAATACTAACAACACCGATTTTTCGGCAACTCCTATTTCTTTTTTTGCTCATGATGGAAGCGTTATCATTGCCGTTGATATTATACTCGCAAGAAAGGGGTAAATTGCCATGCAGTGTTTAGTTAACTACCTCTACGTTCTGAGTTTAAATTCTGCCGATATCAACTTTACCTTCCAAGGTTGATAAAATAACAAGCAGTCAATACCGGTGGCAATACAATCTTCTCTATCTCCCCACCTCAATGTGCAGTATTATATATATATTAAATTATTATTATTAGACAAGTTAAGGCGGCGAGCTGGCAGAATCGTTAGCACGCCCGGCAAAATGCTGAGCAGCATTTCGCCCATCTTTACGTTCTGATTCCACCGAGGTCGACTTTGCGTCTCATCCCTTTCGGGGTCAATAAAATAAGTATCAGTTTAGCACTGAGGTCAATGTAATCGACTTATCCCTCCCTCGGAACTTCTGGCCTTGTGCCAAAATTTGAAACTAGTATTAAATTAGTGCATCACATACCGGCCTATAGGCTAATCCCGCAGTATTTGACACGAAGAAATATAAGGGCAAAAAGACACCGATAACGAAATTGACGCTATGGCTATAATTATTCCCGTGGCTTAATATAAGAAGGTGGTCAACAATGAGGTGTCTCTTCGTGTATGTCCGTGCAAGAGTACAAAACGATTTTAGATTTCAGGAATCGAAATCGCAGGTGTAGTAGGGGCGAAGTAAAAATCATTTAAAGGCCCTCTGGCCAGAAAATCTGAAGTAACTAAAAGAAAATAAGCGACTGCAAAAGTAGGTCACGGGCGCTGCTGTTCCCAGGAATCTTCACTCAAGAATATTTGTCACTATATTTTTTATATTACATGTTTATACCAACACAATTGTCTCTCTATCCATCACGCATTGACTGATATTTCATTATTCCTGGGAACTTCCTCAAGGAATATGATCCTTGTTTTTCTCGCAAAAATAACCTGCGTGCATATTTTTGTAGCTATTATCAATGATAATACTACAAGAAAAAAAAACATAGAAGAATATTTATCTTTGCACAACTGGCTTACCAATCTGAAAACGGAGCTGTTAATCTTTTTTTTGAAATCTCACTATACTATCTTGAAAAGACGGCAAATATTGGTTAATGTAGTATTAGATACTGTCGTCGTCGTCATCGTCTTCGATCACCATCACCATCGTTTTACGTCAGTTTACCCTTGCTTCCTTGCGGTGGATGGTTTTTCTCCAGTGTCTCACCAATTGATGCAGTTCGTTATCATTTCCTTCGCGGGTTCCCACCGCTTGAGATCATATTTCGCCCTTCAGTCCCATGTTTTCTTAGGTCTTCCTGCTAAGTGTACCTTTACCCTACTGTTATCATTCGTATAGAGTTTAAGAGATGTTGAATAAGATTGCCTTGTCATCAGTTTTAGGAGCCAATCGAGAAGTCGAGAAAGCCTTATCCAGGTCATAGACAGCAGAGTTACCCCACCCATCCATCATCTTGTAACAATGAAGAAGATATGGAAAACGAGAAAGAAGAGAGCAAAAAAGGAAAAAGATCCCCAAAAGGCAAACAAGTCTCTGAAGAAAAACCCATCTCTATTGTAGGAGCTCTACTGGGCATTTTATTTCAGTCTCCTTCAACCATTTGTCTACATCTTGGCTCACTGTTCCCAACGCACCAATTATCATAGGCACGACCTTTACTGTTTGCATGCTCCAAGCTTTTCCTTATTATTACTAGTCTCTTTAACAGAGCTGCAGTTCTGGGTAAAATAGGGACTGAAGGGAAGGATATGGAAAGTGGAATGTCTTCAAGCGCTCACAGCACTCAGCCAATCAGACAGTGCGGCGGGTGGAACGTCCACTTTAGCTTTTTATAGAGGATTAGTGAAGAAAAAGTGTGACGACGTTCTTGGGGAGATCTTGAACTTCGAAAAAGATAAGCTTGACGCTCTTTTCTGGAGATCTTTCAGGCCGGGACTAATAATTTCTAAAAATCTCTGGCCCAGCAGTGCTATCAGGGAGCTTTGATTGTTCAAGATAAACTTTACAGACACGGAAGTGCCGTCAGCCGAGCATGTTCGAGATGCGTGCTGGACGACGAGACGGTCTTGCATGCACTCGTCCAGTGCTGGAGCATTGCTGACCTGTGGGTTTATGTCGAACACCTGATGCCGCGTGTGGGACGGATCCGGCTGTCAATCGAATCCATCGTGAAAATCGTCTCGCCGCTTTCTGTTAACCAGGAAGGAAAGGTTCTTTTTACAGGCCTGGTGGCCATGGCGAAAGCGGTTGTGTGGTGGACGATATTGAAAGGGCTGAAGATAAACACTTTTCTCTTTGAAAAAGGAAAATAAGGGCGGAGAGGGAAGTGTTGTCTTCTAACCAGTTTGCTGAAAAGTGGACGAAAGTGGCGATAATGGTGCGAGTGAACGGGCCTGTCCAGAGCATACGCCTGGAGTTGGAAAAAAGGCATTTGCCCTAAAAGTCAGGGTACACATGGTTTTTTTATGGGATTTTTCTATGAGCAGCCCTCGAACACCTCCTCCCTATTGAGGATTACACATTGCTGATTTCTTTCTTTCTCTTTTTTTAAAAAGTTTGCAAGTCTTGTTTACACCAAAACACTCACAGAAACACACACTCACACACATGCACACGCACATTCTTTGTTTTGTCCGACACTGTCCATAATGTTTTATTAACCTTCTGCTTAATAAAGAAGCAATTATTGCTAAGGTAGCTAGTTAAGAACGCCGGTCAAAATGCTTAGCGGTATTTCGCTCGTTTTTATGTTCCGGGTTCAAATTCCGCCAAGGTCGACTTTGCCTTTCATCCCTTCGGGGCGATAAATTAAGTACGACTAGGGTCGATGTAATCGACTAGCCCCCTCTCCCAAATCTGAGGCCTTGTGCCTATAGTAGAAATAAAATAATAATAATAATAATAATAATAATATAATAATAATAATAATAATAATAATAATAATAATAATAATAATAATAATAATAATAATAATAATAATAATAATATTATTAAGGCGGCGAGCTGGCAGAAATGTTAGCGGTATTTTGTCTGTCGAGGTCGACTTTGCCTTTCACCCTCTCGAAGTCGATAAATTAAGTGCCAGTTGCGTACTGGGGTCGATCTAATCGGCTGGTAACCTCCCCCAAAATATTGTGCCTTGTGTCTAGAGTAGAAAAGATTATTATTATTATTATTATTATTATTATTATTATTATTATTATTATTATTATTTTATTATTATTATTCTGTTGTTGTTGTTGTTGTTATTATTATTATTGAGTGAGAGAGCAGTGCATACCATCAAAGTGACACTGGGGTAAAATATACGAACCCCAGTATACCCATCATGACTATCCGTCAGATAAGGGTACACCAGGCACATGCATCACAACCATACGTGCATGACATGGTGATCTCATATCAAGATAAACAGCATATGACCTTGCAGGTGGGGCCCAGTTAGAACTTTCCTTAGGTTGAGTAGCTTGTCCCACTCAAAAGGTGCCTGGTGTTTTTGTTATGTATTTGTCTGAATGTTTTTTTTTATCATACTTAATGCGCCTACTATAATACGAATTGTTTCTGTTTTTAGGTTCCACATTCGAGTTGCTTCTATTTCCAGATAATTTAGAGACACGTTGTCATCTGCCGGTATTGATACATCGATTAGAAAGCATTTTTTCTTGGTGATCTCTGACAACTATATCCTGCCTTAATTTCTCTATCTGTGTTTATTGGCGTGTCCCAGAGTATGGTTGCTTTCTCCTTTTCTGCGACCTTTTCTAGGGTATGCCTGTACCATCTTTTTTCTGTTGTTTTTCCGTAGTGTTGACATAGCTCCCAGTGTATATAGGTCCCAACTCTATCGTGTCTGTGAATATATTCTTTATTAGCCAGGACTGGGCAGCCAGAGTCAATATGATTTATTTTTCTCCAACACCACATATTCTGTAGTTACTTGTATTTCTTTTCATTACGTCTTTGTGGTGATTTCTGGTGGGGAGGCTTTGATCTTGTGCTGCAGTTAAAAATTCTTCAGTCTTTTGAGCTTTTCAGCCATTGTTGGGATTTTGCCCTGTCTACTTTTTTGTTTAGCTTAACCCGATATTTGTTATATAGGGGCTTCTTTTGCCATCGTTTTATCATGATACGTTGCTGTTCCAGTTTTAGTTTGGATTTTATTTGTTTTATAGCTTTCATTGTTTCTTCTTTTTCTTTATAGTTGTTAGGTATAATGGCTTCTTTTCTGTATTTGTAAGCTTCCTAAAGACAGAAAGCAGTCTGCTGCATATATTATATCATTTAGCCTGGTGATATTGGCATTTGTTTATGTGGTTATTAATTCTGTGATGGCCAAATACATGCTATTTATTATTGATGTTGTTTTATTATCATTCATAATCTTTGAGAGGTACTATCGGTGTTCCACACTGAGATCTGTGGTTTTCAATTCTTTGATTATACTCATTTTAGAGTATCATAATCATTAATTTCATCGTCACTGTTTCCAGGTTTTAGATTTGTTTCGTATTCCGTCCTTTTCATATTTGTGTCTGTGGTGTTCTGGTTTGGTGTATTTTACTCATAATTAACCATTCCTACGGTCGGGGTTTGTTGTCTTTCGCTGTTTATTTCGTTTTTGTTGGACATGTTACGTCTGTCTTCATATTTTACATTCCCAGTGCTTATGGCATTATTTGGCACTGCTATATAGTTACTATCTTCGTTTTCCTGATGTATTTTTCCTTTTAAGTGTTCTATTTCTCATATTTTTTGTTTTGAGAATATATCTCCTTATGTTAGTTAATTTATTAGGGTTCATTGCTATTTCCAAATCTTTATCTAGGTTATTTTTCTTCCAGATTTTATATGTATATGTTGTTGTGTTTCCATTCCGTGGGTAGAGCACTGCTGTAAAATAAACATGTAGGATTGAAATGTATTCCTCACGTGTCCATTTATGCTTTTTGATTTTATTTGCGGGTCGTGAGGAATAACATCAGACCCTTTATTTTGATTGTCATCATTTTCGTAGGTTACCGGTCCGTTCATCTCTGGTGTTAAATGGTTTAGCACGTGTAGTTTTTCGTTCTTTTTGTGTAACAGGTTTAAAGTACGTACCTCCTTTTTATTCTCTTTTGCTTGAATAATACGCGTATTATTTAATTCATTTTTCATTTTTTTTTGTGTGTGTATAATGGTTGGGGACAAAGACGGTCTGATGTTGATTGGACCATAATGTGGCGAGCGTGTTTACACGTATTGTGCGAGTGATGGAGATGATACACAATTAAAATACATAATTTCATTTGGAAAGTAAAAATACATTTTAATGAGTATTACTCACTCGGATATAGTCCAAAACTTTATCAGTTATTTTAGGTTCCATTTCTTGTCTTTATTCCCGATGTTTTTGGATAAATTTCGGAGCAGTGTTTTATCGTTCTCACATGTTAAACGTCTCCGGTCTTCTTCTTCTTCTTCCTCTTCTTCTTCTTCTTCTTCTTCTTCTTCTTCTTCTTCTTCTTCTTCTTCTTCTTCTTCTTCTTCTTCTTCTTCTTCTTCTTCTTCTTCTTCTTCTTCTTCTTCTTCTTCTTCTTCCTCCTCCTCCTCCTCCTCCTCCTCCTCCTTAGCGAGCTGGCAGAATCGTTAGCATGGTGGACGAAATGCTTAGTGGCATTTCGCCCGTCGCTACGTTCAGAGTTCAAATTCCTCTGAGGTCGACTTTGCCTTTCATCCTTTAGGGGTTGATAAAATAAGTACCAGTTGAAGACTGAGGTCGACATAGTCGACTCATCTCCAGCTCCCCAAGCTGCCCTTGTGGAAAACATTTTAAATAACAACAACAACAACAACAACAACAATAATAATAGTCATTATTATCATTATTATTATTATTATTATTGAGTGAGAGAGCAGTTCATGCCATCAATTATTATTATTATATTATTATTATTATTATTATTATTATTATTATTATTATTATTATTATTGTTGTTGTTGTTGTTGTTGTTGTTGTGGTTGTTGTTGTTGTTGTTGTTGTTGTTATTATTATTATTATTATTATTATTATTATTATTATAATTAATTCTTCTTCTTATTATTATTAATATCATATTTTACTTCTGAGAGGTCTCGATCTTACTTGCTCAGGTTAATTATGTGAGAGCTGACAACATCCAGTTGTCAAAGGTCTCACAAGGACTCTTTCCGCAAATTATAAGACTTTATAATTTATGTGTTACGTTTTGTGGTAGATATTCAACACCCAAGTATCAATCTCAAAACCCTAGCTGTCCCCAACAGAGCAGTCTTTTTGGTCATGCAGTGTCCACATATCAATTCTAATTTTTCCGATACATTTCTCGAACTTGGTAGTTAGTACTCCGAGTGTCGCTGCAACAACAGGGACGACATTTACTCTCTTCATTACCTAATTTCATCTTTTAGTAACTTGTATTTTCCCACCTTTTCCAGCTCTTTGTCACCTGTGCGTGCATATCCACTTATTTCAAAATATATCTTAGTTCGATAGGCGGTGAGGCAGCAGAATCGTTAACACGCCGAGCAAAATGCATAGCGGTATTTCGCCCGTTTTTACGTTCTGAGTTCAAATTCCGCTGAGATCCACTTTGCCTTTCATCCTTTTGGGATCGATAAAATAGGTACTAGTCATATACTGAGGCTGATGTAATCGACTAGCCCTCCACCCACAAAAAAGTTCCGGCCGTGTGCCTATAGTAGAAAGTATTATTATTATTATTATTATTATTCCAGGCAGTGACCTGAATAATAATAATAATAATAATAATAATAATAATAATAACAACAACAACAACAACAACAACAACAACAACAACAACATCGAAAAATACCTTAGGAATGAGAACCCAGGTTCGAAATTTCCCTAAGACACCTGATGAAGGCTGGAGGATATATCAGCCGAAACGTTGTGTTAACAGCAAACAAGATGAGGACAAATATCCATCAAATGAAAATAAAGTACATAATTCCTCATCTCTTAAATATAAAACTGGATGATGATGTAGTCTACGAGCCTTCACTACCAAAATTTCAGGCCTTGTGCTCATAGTAGAAAGAATTATTATTATTATTATTATTATTATTATTATTATTATTATTATATTATTATTATTGCTGTTGTTGTTGTTGTGTTGTTGTTGTTATTATTATTATTATTATTATTATTATTATTATTATAATTAATTCTTCTTCTTATTATTATTAATATCATATTTTACTTCTGAGAGGTCTCGATCTTACTTGCTCAGGTTAATTATGTGAGAGCTGACAACATCCAGTTGTCAAAGGTCTCACAAGGACTCTTTCCGCAAATTATAAGACTTTATAATTTATGTGTTACGTTTTGTGGTAGATATTCAACACCCAAGTATCAATCTCAAAACCCTAGCTGTCCCCAACAGAGCAGTCTTTTTGGTCATGCAGTGTCCACATATCAATTCTAATTTTTCCGATACATTTCTCGAACTTGGTAGTTAGTACTCCGAGTGTCGCTGCAACAACAGGGACGACATTTACTCTCTTCATTACCTAATTTCATCTTTTAGTAACTTGTATTTTCCCACCTTTTCCAGCTCTTTGTCACCTGTGCGTGCATATCCACTTATTTCAAAATATATCTTAGTTCGATAGGCGGTGAGGCAGCAGAATCGTTAACACGCCGAGCAAAATGCATAGCGGTATTTCGCCCGTTTTTACGTCTGAGTTCAAATTCCGCTGAGATCCACTTGCCTTTCATCCTTTTGGGATCGATAAAATAGGTACTAGTCATATACTGAGGCTGATGTAATCGACTAGCCCTCCACCCACAAAAAAGTTCCGGCCGTGTGCCTATAGTAGAAAGTATTATTATTATTATTATTATTATTCCAGGCAGTGACCTGAATAATAATAATAATAATAATAATAATAATAATAATAATAATAACAACAACAACAACAACAACAACAACAACAACAACAACAACAACAACAACATCGAAAAATACCTTAGGAATGAGAACCCAGGTTCGAAATTTCCCTAAGACACCTGATGAAGGCTGGAGGATATATCAGCCGAAACGTTGTGTTAACAGCAAACAAGATGAGGACAAATATCCATCAAATGAAAATAAAGTACATAATTCCTCATCTCTTAAATATAAAACTGGATGATGATGTAGTCTACGAGCCTTCACTACCAAAATTTCAGGCCTTGTGCTCATAGTAGAAAGAATTATTATTATTATTATTATATTATTATTATTATTATTATTATTATTATTATTATTGCTGTTGTTGTGTTGTTGTTGTTGTTATTATTATTATTGTTGTTGTTATTATTATTGTTGTTGTTGTTGTTGTTATTTACTTTTTATCTACATATTTGTTACAATCACTTGTCGAGACACACCCAACCCCCTAGGGTGAATGAAGGATAAGAGATGTTACAATATGACTTCAATGACTGGCTCAAGATAATGTCTGTACCTGTAAGCATGAGTGGCCGATGTTGTAGTGTTTACATATTTTCCGATATAAATACTGTCCTACCCTATTGTGACAATTTTTTTTGTATTCGTTTGGTGTCAGTACAGCACATCCCGAAACGAGATGGTCTACTGTTTCGTCAAATATGTCGCAAAATCTGCATTTATTATCATTATTATTATTATTATTATTATTATTATTATTATTATTATTATTATTATTATTATTATTATGTTTCTTTCTTCTTTCTTCAAATTTTCTTCCGTTTCTCGCCGTGTGTTTTACATACACCTAGGGCAGAGAAGCTCATTGTATGCATTTCCAGATTACACACGCAAATTCACAGATAAAATATGTATTTTAAAAATTAATAAATAAATAAATTCATGAATGGATGTTGTTTTCACAGCGATAATGCTCTTCCCAGTACATGAGCCGTTCCAGTTAATACGATTTTTTGCACTTCCTGTAGGGATGGTAAGCCTGGTATCATTTTCAAATAGGTTTCAGTTCCTGTTTTTGAAACCTATTTGAAAATTTATTATTATTATTATTATTATTATTATTATTATTATTATTATATGAAATCTCACAGCTCATGTTGCTGGGTATGATAGAAAGTATCAGCTGTCCACAACCAGCAGACTAAGGTGACACTTTTTTACTGGTCATGCTTCAAGAATCTTGCGAAGAATTCTTGCACTTCCACGCAATGCTGATTTTTGTAGGTGTTCTACCTTTACATTTGTACCAATCTTTTTAGCCATATTAGTAGCTGAGTGCTGATACTTCCAAGTGCACCAATTACTATTTGTATCACGTCTACTCTCTTCATTGGCCACAACCTTCGTATTTCCCACTTCAAATCGTCATAGTTGTTTATTTGTTCTTCTTCTTTCACGTTGACCCTGTTGTCACCGGGGCATGCTATGACGATTATCATATATGATCTTTTTTATTCACCACAACAATGTTCGGCTTCCGATGTCTGGTCGGATGATCGCTCCGGATGAGTGCATTCCACAGGATGTTGAAATTGTCATTTTCGGTGACTCCTTCTGGAGTTTGCTCATACCACGTCTTTGCTATTTGTAGGCCGTGATTTCCATCGAGCTCCCAATGGATCATTCTTGCCATATTGTCATGGTGTCTTCTGTATTCGCGTTGTGCCAATTTCGGGCATTCGCTAACGGTGTGCCATACCACTTCACACACCTCACCTCACATTTCTGCATTTGTTGTTATCAGTAGTGTTGTCTATTCTACACTTCATATAGTTGATCCTTAGTGCTTGTTCCTGAGCTGCGCATATGAGTGCTTCTATCTCTATCTTCAGGTCTCTCCTCCTCATCCATAGCCACCGGTTCTCTGTATCTGTCTTGGCGTTCACATCTCTTGCCTTCTGACCGTACATTTTCTTTTCATTCCATGCTTTTTATTTTTTGCTTATTTCCTATTTAAATTTTTCTTTAGTTACACAATTTTCACTTTTTTTAATGACGCCAGCCGTCTTCGTGTGTTTCAACAGCGGCTTCACGGTATTTCTTATATATCACCCTAAGCTGTATCTGCTACTTCGATACAATCCTAGCAATTGAATAATAATAATAATAACAACAATAATATGCCTTTCAACCTTTTAGGGTCGAGAAAATAAGTACCAGTTGAGCACTGGGGCTGATGTAATCAATTTATCCCCTTCCCCCAAATTGCTGGCCTTTCATCAAAGTTATTATCATAATAATAATAATAATAATAATAATATAATAATAATAATAATAATTATAATTATTATTATTATTATTATTATTATTATTATTATTATTATTATTATTATTATAAGAAAATGCTCTTCGTCCCCTTTTAGAACTATCCCGGGAGATTTGCAAAGATCGCTACCTCTATATTGCCGTCGTCGACTCATTCGACACAGTAGTCCACTCATCTCTCTGGATAATTCTCAAGCTCGTCGACACATCTCCCAAGATTATTTCCCTGTTACAAAGGCACTATAGCAATGCCGAGAGCTGCGTACGGGCGAAGGAGAAGGACTCCTCGACATCGGGGTCAGGCATGGTTGCATTGCCGTCCCGATCTCTGCAACTGTGTCATCGATTATTTAATGACCAAGGTCTGTGAGCGAGTCTCTGACGTTATCTTCGGGAACTACCACTTTACCGACCTGGAGTATGCAGACGATTCTATCTTATTTAGCAACTCGATCAACCAGCCTAGAGACACATTGACCATATACCAAGAAGAATAATCAAAGCAGGTAAGTTGGGCGAAGACCAACTGATGCATGTTGGTAATGGCTCGGACCCTCCCCCCTCTCCATATTAGCCCAGACGTGGCGGATTTCGTCAGCTCCTTCATCTACCTGAGCTCCACAGACACCAACAATGGAAATCTGACCACGGAAATCAAACGCATATGTGGTCTGGTTACTGTGGTCATGTACTCCCTATGGAAGCCCCTTTTGCATCACAGCTCTACCTTCCGGAAGACAAAGCTCCGCACCTGTATCGCATCGCTCCTCTCCGTTCTCCTTTAAGGAGCAGAAACATGGCCGCTCATGAAGACTCTGGCAAATAGGATCGACCGCTTCGATAGCAGAGCCCTGAGAGCCATCGAGAACATCAGATAGTGCCATTATGTTTCCAACAAAGAACTGCTTGCGCGCACGCATCGTCCCACAGTCTCTCACCTCATAGCTATCTGCCGCATGTCACCAAAGTTATCTTTGTCTCTTGTCCTTTAGGGTCTGATAAAACAGCAGCAACCCAAAGATAAGTTAAAAGAACAGTATGTGTATATGTATATATATATATATATATATATTATATATATATATATATATATATATATATATATATATATATTATATATATATATATATTATTGCGATGTAGGTGTATAAAGTTTGAATGTAAATTCGTCCTTTAATTGGAGGAATCCCTAAAATGATTTCTAATGTTGATTCTTGATATTTACGCATATATATATATATATATATATATATATATATATATATATATAATATATATATGTATGTGTGTGTATGTATGTATGTATGTATGTAAGTATGTATGTATGCACGTGTGTGTGTGTATGTGTGTGTGTGAATATATAAGATCCAAAGATCGTGGTGTAGGAAAAAAGTTAGCTTCAAGCAGTCCGTAGTAAATGTAATAAAACAACTTTCAAGGACAATAGTGATTTATTGAGACGGAAGGTCGTAGATCTTTTTTCGTATCGAAGTACGATAAACTGAAAAAAAGTTCCTTTTTATATTTCACGGTAGGCGATCAGGGTTGGCAAGTATGCGAATAAGAATACAAGATCCGGGCTGCATATGTTTCATAGATTGGCGCAGGAGTGGCTTTGTGGTAAGAAGCTTGATTCCCAACCACATGGTTCCGGTTTCAGTCCCACTGCGTGGCACTACTATAGCCTCGGGCCGACCAAAGCCTTGCGAGTGGATTTGGTAGACGGAAACTGAAAGAAGCCTGTCGTATATTTGTATATATATATGTGTGCGTGTGTGTTTGTGTGGCTCTGCTTGACCCCCCACCTCAACATCGCTCGACAACCAATGCTGGTGTATTTACGTCCCCGTAACTGAGCGGTTCGGAAAAAGGTACCGATAGAATAAGTACTAAGTTTACAAAGAATAAGATCTAGCGTCGATTTTCTCGACTAAAGGCGGGGCTCCAGCATGACCACAGTCAAATGACTGAAACAAGTAAAAGAGTAAAAGCGCAAGTGGAACCTTGAAAGTGGTAAAAATTCAAGCGAGATGTCTACTCCAGGCCAAGGATACCTTGATTAAATGAAAGTTTACATTGTCGAATGCAACTTCGATATTTACCTCTTCACACACACACACACACAACACACACACACACCACACACACACACACACACACACACACACACACACACACACACACACACATGAATGAGAAAATAAAGAAAATGAATAAAATTCACTTACAGATGTTATATAAAAACATTCAAATTCACACAGAGAAATTCCTGTCTATAGCTGTTAAAGCCACTACACGCTTTTTTTTCTCTCCTTGTTTCTCTCCTTGTTTTTTTCTGTGTCCCTTTCGCTAGAAGAGCGTAGGTCCGAAACGTATAAGACTTTTTCTATTCCTGAGCATTATACTAATACATCTGTTTGTTTTGTACATCACCTGTCTTTGTCTTTTGTTTTTTCGTAAACTCTCCCTATATATATATAACCCTTAGTGATTAGCCATATTGAGATGCCAAGTATACCTCATATATATATATATTGATTGATTGATTGATTGATTAAATCTTCCATGTGTTTACATGCCTCCTTGCGACAATGTAAACTTTCATTTAACCAAGATATCCTTGGCCTGAAGAGTGCATCAACAGTGACGGAAGAAACATGACGGAATATCTGGTAAACAGTAAACAAGATCTGCAACGGTATGCTGCTACTGCAGAAGGATTTACCAAAAATGGACTTGAGAGTGCTCATGAATTCCGATTACAAATAGCCAACGAGAGAGAAGAAACCCTACTTCGCATGGAATTAAAAGTCAGTTCCACCGTGAAAGTAACAGCTTAAAGACCAGGAAGCATCAGGGCGGTGGCTCAGCAATGGTGACCACAAAAGGAAAACTGAAAGCCTAATCATCGCTGCCTAGGATCAGGCATTCAATACCAACTCAGTGAAAAGGGATATATACCACACAAGTGCAACGAACCTCTGCAGAATGTTTGGGAAGAGGGTCGAAAGCGTGACTCACATTGTTAGTACTCGTAAAAGTCTTGCGCAGAAAGAGAACGAGTGAAGACACAACAAGATAGCCCCAAACTTTCACTAGATCCTATGCCGGAAGTGTGGATACGAGGCAACGGGTGCTTGGTACCAACATACATCGGAAAAGGTAATGGACAAAAGGGGGAAGGCAAAATTCCTATTTGACTTCCAGACAGATAAGATCTCAGAGCACACCGAAGGCAGGATATAGTAACCCTTAGAAGGGACAAACAAAAGTACCTAATAATCGACGTGGCAATGCCAGAATATCAACATATCAAAGAGAAAAGATTGATAAATATGGAGACCTGAGAATTGAGATCGCTAAGATGTGGCAGCTACAAGAGTCAAAAGTAAATATTCCTATTGTCAGTGGAGCACTGGGTTCAATACTACTCAATCTGAAAAGGAAAAAACAGCTGAAAACCTTAGAAATACCTTACGATCTATGCGTATTGCAAAAACCGGTATTACTTGGAACTGCACGCATATTGTGTAAAGTACTGTCTGTCAGAGGTCCATGTTGTAACTTGACAGACAGTATAAACTCCTGGTAGACACAATATCTTCAATCAACAACATCACGATATTGGATGATAATAATAATAATAACCTTTTGTACTCTAGGTACAAGACCCGAAATTTATTGACCTCGAAAGGATGAATGGCAAAGTCAACCTCGGCGTAATTTGAACTCAGAACATAAAGACAGACGAAATACCTATTTCTTTACTACCCACAAGGGGAAAAACACAGAGGAGACAAACAAGAACAGACAAACGGATTAAGTCGATTACATCGACCCAGTGTGTAACTGGTACTTAATTTATTGACCCCGAAAGGATGAAAGGCAAAGTCGGCCTCGGCGGAATTTGAACTCAGAATGTAAAGGGCTACGTATTTCGCAATAATAATAATAATAATAATAATAATAATAATAATAATAATAATAATAATAATAATAAAATAAACCTCTCGGCAAAAGAATTTGATAAGCTCAGAAAATATGAAGATTTGTTGATTGAAAACGAAAAAAATGTGGTCTCTTAAGATTAAAATGCCAGTGATTGTAGGAGCACTTGGATTGATCAAAAAAGGAACTGAAAATTATTTGAGGACGATCCCTGGTTTATCTTCCATGCAGGAAGTGCAAAAGAATATCTTAACTGGTAAGTCATACGTATTGAGAAGAGCATTGTCGCTGTAAATTTTCTTTCCTTTTTCCCTTTTATTTTTTTTGTTTTCTTTTTAATTTTTCCTTCTTTCCTCCCCCTTTTTTTCTATCACGTGACTTTGTAAATGAGCAATCTGGTGTGTCTATTTTAATGGCCTACTAATGTATAGAGTGAGATTCTTTGCCTCAGGTGTCGGGAAGACATTCAGCAAGAAATGGAAACAAAATTGAAAGAAATAATAAAGCTTTGTTTATTTACCACATGGGTTCGAAGAGAAACAAAAATTCGTTGAAGTACTTAGAAATACGTGTGCGATGAGGACAACTCAAGTTATATAGAGACGAAGGGAGGGATGAAAAATGCTTTACAATTAAAGACAAATTAAAAATTTATATAATAGGTAATTACCCAGTCATAAATGAAATGCATAATAAAACATACAATAACTAGAACAAGGTATAATTAAAAGGAAATAAAACATGAAAATTGGATTGGGCTCCCGTACATATATGGCGGAGAAAGCTACAACTGGTTAGTTTTCTTGCTATCTGCTGTTAGAGTTATCGTCTGACGTTGCTTATTTGCTGTTTCGTGCTTCCGAAGTCACTCGTTAACATCTATTTTATTTGATTGGGGAAGACAACAACCCATGTCTTCAGAGTAAGACTGTTTCAATTTGTTGAAATGGCTTTTTATGAATTTTTCCACTGCGTGGCACCTTGGGCAAGTGTCTTCTACTATAGCCTCGGGCCGACCAAAGCCTTGTGAGTGGATTTGGTAGACGGAAACTGAAAGAAGCCCGTCGTATATATGTATATATATAATATATATATATATATATATATATATATATATATATATATATATAGCGTGTGTGTGTTTGTGTGTCTGTGTTTGTCCCTCTAGCATTGCTTGACAACCGATGATGGTGTGTTTATGTCCCTGTAACTTAGCGGTTCGGCAAAAGAGACCGATAGAATAAGTACTGGGCTTACAAAAGAATAAGTCCCGGGGTCGAGTTGCTCGATTAAAGGCGGTGCTCCAGCATGGCCGCAGTCAAATGACTGAAACAAGTAAAAGAGTAAAGAGTAAAGCCTGTCCTTCCCGTGTCCTCTATATTCCAACCTCAGCTGCCATTTTTACATTACTGGAATACGTGATTTTGTCTATTAGCTGTTGTTTTGATTTTCGAAGGACGGTGAATCTCGGTTGATCGTCCATTTCTTCACAGTCTTCATTATTTCTCCGAGACAGAGATTCATTTGTTGTTTTGAGAAAGTTGTCCCTCCGTACCCGATTTAGTTTCTTTTGATCTTTTATGACTTCTTTTTTTTCCTTTTGTACTTGCCCAAACTGTTTGGACATTTTCTTCTGCACCATTATCACTTCTTTGTAACAGAATGATGGAACGATGCTACTGGTTTATATTGTTAATGGACGAACGGCAGTTAGCTCACTTGTTTTAAGGACTGGGTACGAAGCGATCTCTGTCATTTCCAGATCCCTGATTGTGCCCCGGAAACCGAGGTTTGCTACACTTGTTGCTGCATTTGATGGCCTCACTTCCTTTGTTATTTTGTTTTCTTCCCTATTGCTTCTAGTTCTTTCAATCAAAAGTCCCCGAGATAACTCTTATTACATGTGTAGCAACTAGGCTCTTTGTTTTCCATCACCTTATCTAATTGTTTTTTGTCTTAGTGCTTTTACCTGGGCACAGATCCAGTACGATCTTCTAGCCTTTGAGGCTCCTTAGAACTCGTAAATACATTTTGATGCCATTTAGTTACAAGTCATCTTGCTCGTAATGCTATAAAAAGTGACTACTACCCACAGATTCACATCGTTTTAATATCCCTTATCGTCGTTCATGTA
>NC_043013.1:3896436-3916436 GCF_006345805.1 Octopus sinensis
GTGATGTGGGTGCATGGTGGCCCTGTGTATCCCAAGCTTCAGTCACGCGTAATTTTACTCCAGGCCATTCATTCATGACAGCAATAGCCAGGGTATTTAGCTTGTCTTTACATCTCTGAAAGGGTAAAAAAAGCAATAATAATAATGATGATGATGATGATAATAATAATGAAAATAATAATAATAATAATAATAATAATAATAATAATAATAATAATAATAATAATAATAATAATAATAATGAGGTAGTGGCGCTATGGCCTCTGATCTTAACTGATTGGAAGTGTTATCATGTATGTGTAATCGACCCCGAAAGGATGAAAGGCAAAGTCGACCTCGGTGGAATTTGAACTCAGAACGTAGCGACAGACGAAATACGGGTACGCATTTCGCCCGGCGTGCTAACGTTTCTGCCAGCTCGCCTCCTTATGCAAAATGATATACCGCACAGGCACAATTCTAAATTACAATAACAAAATGATGAACACATGTCACAAACACGGATGTACGGCCAGTGGTTGCAGTAGGAATTTACATAATAGCTGAAATTACTATGATGATGGCGATGATAATAGCGACTAACTTAGGCACAAGGGCAGCAATTTTGTGGAGAGGGAGTTAAATGCCTATACTTGAGTGTTACACTATTTTATCGACCCCGGGATGAATATAAAGCCAAGTTGACCTGGTGCGATTTGATCTTGAAAGATACACCGCATGGCATTTTGTCTGACGCTTTAACGATCGTCAATCCAGCAACCTAATGATGACGATGATGCAGGTGATGATGATAATGGTTTGTTATTTAGGCAAAGGACCAGCAAATTCAAACAGAGGGGGACATGTTCCTGGCAACAGAATAAAGATTTCTGAAAAAAAAAAAAAAATTCAAATCACGAGAAAAAGGTTGTTATTCCAGTTGAAAGAGATTGTCAACAGACTGAAAGAAGTAAAATATGATTATATAAAGACGACAAAATCGAAGCAGAAATAGAAGAAAGATCAATGAGGAGAAAAGAAGTAGTGAGAGTGAAAATGAATTTTACTTGATGGGGGTAGGGAAAGAAATTACAGAAGAGAAAAGAAGCATACTTCAACACAGAATGAGGTGACCAGCTTCGAATGTATATATATTATATATATATATATATATATATATATATATATATAATATATATATATATATATATATAAGCAGTATAGAGACTCGTTAAACTATTAGCGAAAATCAAAGTAGTGAATGTAAAAGACGTAAATGAGCACAAATGTGTGCAGTCTCTGTTGCTGTTGACATTCACGGAGTCGGAAGTCAAGCAAAGTTCATGGTGGGAATAGAGAGTTGAGAATCAAGCTGAACAGCTCATTAGAGATCTTGGAGGATAAGACAATGAAGGAAACATAAGGATGAATTCCAAAGAAAGCAAAGTATAAGACACAGAGGCTTTCAGGCTGCTAAAGAGAGAAAATACATAAAGAAAGATATGGCAAAGACGCAGGAGTGGCTGTGTGGTAAGTAGCTTGTTTACCAACCACATGGTTCCGGGCTCAGTCCCACTGCGTGGCATCTTGGGCAAGTGTCTTCTGCTATAGCCCCGGGCCGACCAATGCCTTGTGAGTGGATTTGGTAGACGGAAACTGAAAGAAGCCTGTCGTATATATGTATATATATATATATATATATATATATGCATGTGTGTGTTTGTGTGTCTGTGTTCGTCCCCCTTGCATTGCTTGACAACCGATGCTGGTGTGTTTACGTTCCCGTCACTTAGCGGTTCGGCAAAAGAGACCGATAGAATAAGTACTGGGCTTACAAAGAATAAGTCCTGGGGTCGATTTGCTCGACTAAAGGCGGTGCTCCAGCATGGCCGCAGTCAAATGACTGAAACAAGTAAAAGAGTAAAAGAGTAAAGAGTATATCAACAACGAATAAATAAATATCAGCAAATCAAAATTTTGAGAAACAATGGAGAATGAAATTTTATCAACAGCCGAATAATGAGAATGAACATCAGGAGAATGATATACCAAATGCTGAAGTAGTAAGGAAATTTCGGCTGCTGGATAAGTCGATTACATCGACTCTAGTGTTCAACTGGTGCTTATTTTACCGACTCCGAAAGTCGACTTCCGTGGAATTTGAACCCAGAACATGAAGACAGACGAAATACCGCCCATCAGTATTGGCTGGCATCTAAGAGAGGGTTAATGTGATAGAAAAGAAAGATGTTTAAAAAGATACTAAGCTGGAAAGCGTCTGGATCCGATGATGTCAAGGCATTCTAGCTTTAAAATCTCACAAGCATACACTGTACAAACAGTTCTTACGAGTGTAAGAAGAAACAATCATCAACTTGGATGACAAAAGCAAGGACAGTTTAATACAATATATATATATATACATATATATAATATATATATATATATATATATATATATATATATATCTATATATATATATAGATATATATATATATATTATATATATATAGATGAGAGAGAGAGAGAGAAGAGAGAGAGAGAGAGAAGTCAGTGATTGCCTATCATATGCTTATCATTGCTCTGGAAATTGCTAACTGGTCTCAAAGCAGATGGTTTGTATATCTGACGAAAGAGAAACTGTTACCAGAAGAGTAAAAAAGGAACACAGAATGAAAACAAAGTGGGATTACTGATTTATTGTGTATGGATTAGAATGATATACAAAATGAAGTGTGGATAAGAAAGAACTTAGCTGTGCGGAAAAGGGAACGAAAATAATATTAACCATCTAAGCGAGTGCAGTAACTCTGTTGGTAAAATAATGCATGTTAAGCAAGTCTGTGGATTTGAAGCACCGGAAACACGAACTATTAAGGTGAATGGTAATTACAAGATTATGGTATTTCTCTCTGGAAACTGATCATATTATTGAAGCAAAGAGACCGGATATAATCGCGGTACCCGCGAATAATCAGTTTTTGCAACTTTATATGATAGTTGAGTGGATATGAAGGAAACTTAGAAGATTGAGAAACATCAGGGCCTCGCCAGAGAGACGAAGGGAATGTGGTACTACTCGAGTTACCCAGGCTGCTGATTAATATTAAAATTGAGACGTGTTGCTGACCCGTTGAGGAAAGCGATCCCTTTATTCTACAAGAAACTCAAGAAAGATTTTTGAGATTTGAGGAGACTTGTTGTCACCAAATCTTAGGATAACATTCATATTAACATTTAAATTAGCATGTAATAGTTTTTGTATAATAATAATAATAATAATGAAAATGATATAAAATGATAATATAATAATAATAATAATAATAATAATAATAATGATAATAATGATAATAATAATAATAATAATAATAATGATAATAATAATAATAATAATGATGATGATGATGATGAGATGATGATATGATATGATAATAATAATAATAATAATAATAATGATAATGATAATAATGATAATAATAATGATGATGATGATAATAATAATAAATAATAATAATAATAATAATAATAATAATAATAATAATAATGATAAAAATAATAATAGTAATTAGAAGAATAGAAAAATAAGCAGCAAAGAACTAAGAAATTATTGTTTTATTTAGCCATAGAAAAAGATCAGCTTCCGAGATTACTGAGGTCATTGCCCCTAAAACTACAAAAGAACGCTTGCAAAAAAAATTCGTACGTACGAAATATTGATACAATTAAATATATATAGAATATTTAATTGAGAAAATTATTTAAAAATGTCTGAACAAAAGAAGATTCCTGCTAGAAAGGTCACGAATTCTCCATTAACCCTAAACCCTCTCACCTCAACTCACATTAAAGAGTCGGTGCATCGCTTACGTCATTCCACTTACTCTCATTCGCTTTTAATTACTCATCTTTATTATATCAAAATTAATTTTAAATCCATTTCGGTTGGGCGCATGCGCCTCGATCATTTTCACACACACATACGCACGCGCACGCCACACACACACACACACACACACGTATATAAGGTTGGTGTCCAACCACGCGGTTTCGGGTTTGGTCCCACGGCATCTTGGGTGATTGTCTTCTGCTATAGTCTTAAGGTAACCAAGGCATTATGAGTGAAACATGATGTACGGAAACCGCAAAAGCCCGTCATATGTATGCATACATGCATGTATGTATGTATGTATGTATGTATGTATGTATGTATGTATGTATGTATATACCGGAGTAAACGCATAAATGTGAAACAAGGTGGAAAAAAGAGTACTCAAAAACCAGGGGTAGAGTACTAATGCTTTATTTAAAAGCAGCAAAATTCAACAAAAGAGTTCACTATCGGAGTTTCACGTTCCCGTGAAACTCCGAGTACAGGTTTCTGAATTTCTGCTGCTTTTAAATAAAGTATATATTATATATATATATATATAATATATATATATATATCATATATATATATATATATATATATAATATATATATATTTATATATATATATTTATATATAATAATAATAATAATGTGTGTGTGTATGTGTGTGGTGAAGAAGGCCGTGGTTTACTGGTTAGGGTATTCGGTTCAAGATCGTAAGTTCGTTAGTTCGACACACAACGGCGCGTTGTGTCCTTCTGAAATACTTTATTTTCATTTTGTCCCAATCCATTCAGCTGGCAAAAATGTGTGCTACCTGTAATTAAAAGTACCAATCATGTCACATCTAGTGTTATGCTGAATCTCTCTGAGTACTACGTCAAGGATATGCGTGTGTCTACGGAGTGCTCAACCACTTGCGCGTTAATTTCACGAGCTGGCTGTTCTGTTGATCGAATCAACAGGAACCCTCATCGTCGTGACCGACGGAGTGCCAGCGTGTGTGTGTGTGTGTGTGTGTGTGTGTGTGTGTGTGTGTGTGTGAGTGTGTGTGTGTGTGTGTGTGTGTGCGTGTGTGTGTGCGACTCCCTTTCTGTCTTTTCTTTGAAAACCATTGACATCCGAAGTCTTTCGCCATGCTCCCTAATATAACCCTTCAACAAACCGAGCGAGACAAGACAAGTGGCAGACAATGAAAACAAGTACTGGGCTCAGTATATCCAACTAAAACCTTTCAATCCAGTGTCTGTGCTCGACCGCAGTGCAATAACTGAAAGAGATAAAACAATGGAATGAAATAAACATCGTTTCAGTCTTTAGTAAATGCTTGGAGATTAGCTGCTGGATTAGTGACTCGACTCATATGACTAGTGCTGTGTTATATCCAAAGCACAGACATGTATCATGTAACATGGTCCTATGCAACATGGTCACAAACAGTTACTATTTGATGTTGTAGTACACCAATGTATGCAGCAAGTGCCACTGTATTGTTAACAAGTAGTTGATTAGAATAGTATTTAGTTTGATTACTTTTATCTTTTATCTTTTAGACTGCAGCAATGCTGGAGCAGCTCATTGAAGAACTTTTAGTTGAATAAGTCGCCCCTCCCCAGTCCTTCTTTTTTTCTGTTTTCTTTAACCCTAGAAATTATTCTATCAGGCTTTTTGCCGAGCTGCTAAGTTACGGGGTCATAAACGAGCCAACGCCGGTTAACAAGCGAAAGTGGAAGACAAACACTGACACACACACACACACACACACACACACATGACGGGCTTCTTTCAGTTTACGTCCACCAAATCCACTCACAAGGTTTTGCTGAGCCCGAGGCTTTAGTAGAATACACTTTCCCACGGTGTCACTCAACAGGACTGAAACCAGAACCACGTGATTGGGAAGCAAACTTCTAACCACACAGCCACGCCCTCACTTATAGATAAATGAGCTTCTCCAAACTCACTAGAATCTAGTGATTAGATAAATACAGCCATCTTTAGGGCCTCTACAGCACATTGTGTTATGGGATTTAGCACTGCAATAGTATGTTTATACGTAGAGACAAAGTAATCTACACGAATATTTGAGCTGCAAAAATAGGAGTTACATCTTCTTCAAATCAAACCCTGTTGACACAACCCCTCCAAAAAAAACGTAATAACTTATTACATAATGTAGCCCTCGCTACATTATGTAAAACCAAGACGGATAATCGCAGAATATTTTTGATCAGAGCTAACCTGGCGCTAAAGAACAAAACATGCGTTTAAAGGTAATGTAGTAAAATGGGTTGTAGACAGAGAATGTTTAAACGTATTAGTAAACGTCATTAACATAGCAAATAGCAAGATACCAGCGGGCAAAACAACAAATCAAAGTGGGAACTGAATGTGAGGTTAAAGGGTTAATAAATTCACAGGTAGCGAACAGTGGCAGTACAAGTTGAAACGGAGGAGAAAATTTCAATTATAATTCTTGATTGAAGATTCATTGAAATTCGCCCGCGAACAAAAAGCTTTGCACTAACGTGAGCAAAGAGTGCAAAATAAAATTTAAAAAACAGAAGGAAGACCAGGACTTTTACATGAACGTATGCATGTACAGTGATACCAACACACATACACACAGGCACACGCACACACTGACACACACACACACACACACTCACGTACACACACACACACACACACACATATGTGTACACATGCACAGGTAAATGCATATATATATAGAATCAGAGGCGCTCTTTGAAGCTGCCGGCAGAAAAGACAAATTATTCATCATGAAGCCATCAAAGAAGAAATACGGGCGCGCACACACATGCATATGTATATGTATATCTATCTATCTATCTATCTATCTATCTATCTATCTATCTATCTATCTATCTATCTATCTATCTATCTATCTATCTGTCTGTCTGTCTGTCTGTCTGTCTGTCTGTCTGTCTGTCTGTCTGTCTATCTGTCTGTCTGTCTGTCTGTCTGTCTGTCTGTCTATCTATCTGTCTGTCTGTCTGTCTGTCTGTCTGTCTGTCTGTCTGTCTGTCTGTCTGTCTATCTATCTATCTATCTATCTATCTATCTATTTATGTATCTATCGAAATTAAGCGAAACACAGAGTTGCCAGTGGCATAAATCTGAACAAAGACGAATAAAGGCATATTACATAATATACAACATAAATTCTTGTTTATTTAATTATCTTTGCATTCACAGAAGGTAGTGCAATCGCTTGGTGACAATTGGTGCCAAATGTAAATGAGGAGAGGGGAGAAGTAGTCACAAGAACCAAGAATCGCCTCTATGATTCCATCGAGGTATTGAGAATTCAAGTGAAACTAAAGCACGCACACGCACGCACACACACACACACACACCACACACACACACGCACACATACGCACACACACACGACGGGCTTATTTCACTTTCCGTCTACCAAATCCACTCACAAGGCTTTAATCGGCCCGAGGTTATAAGTAGAAGACATTTGCCCAAGGTGCCACGCAGTGGGACTACACTCGGAACCACGAGATTGAGAAGCAAGCTTCTTACCACACAGCCACGCTTGCGCCTACATACATATATATAGAGACCGCCCGAACTCAAGATCTTTAGCGAGACACTGTATGTATGAATGTACCTGATGTGACCCAGACAGCAAAACTGATGCAACCCACCCATTAGGAACAACAGTAGGACGGGTCAAAGCGATCTTCGTACAAAATGAAGACTAATACCAAATCTATCTTCTGTTTCATTAATCGATTATATATATACATAAATAGAAATGTTATAATTTCTAAATCTCTCTAAAGGGAGAGATACAGCAGCAGTAATGGGTATTAATATTTATTGCCAAACAAATGTGGCAGTTCAAAGAAATAGGACGAATACTGCTGGGCGATCGCCTCTAGCTAGCTATATGGCGCACGAACCTGCGTCCATAAATCTTCGAACAGGAGAGGTCATCAACTTCCCCCTGTGGCTTGGTACCCATAGACCGGTTTCGGAGTAGTTTTCTCTTATCAATGTGGAGCAGCCGAGTCCAGCAGGGGTCACCATTGACCTCTGTTCGAAGGCTTATATATTCAACGAAACACATTTACCGATTTTCAAAAATAGAAATGTTATAATTTCTAAATCTCTTTAAAGGACAGATACAACAGCAGTACTGGGTATTAATATTTATTGCCAAACTAACGTGGCAGTCCAGAGGAATAGGAAGTCAACAAGAGGTTGATGACCTCCCCTGTTTGAAGGTTTACGGACGCAGGTTCGTGCCTCATATAGCTAGCAGCATTCGTCCTATTTCTCTGGACTGCCACGTTAGTTTGGCAATAAATATTAATACTCAGTACTGCTGCTGTATCTCTCTCTCTTTAGAGAGATTTAGAAATTATGACATTTCTATTTTTGAAAAACGGTGAATGTGTCTCACTGAATATATATAAAGAAAACCTTAGAACAGAGGTCATCGGCGACCCCTGCTAGACTAGGCTGCTCTACATTAACAAGTGGCAACTATCCCGAAACCGGTCTGTGAGTGCCAAGTCAGAAGGGGAAGTTGATGACCTCTCCTGTTCGAAGGATTATGGACATAGGTTACTTTTGGGTAATGTGTGTGTGTGTGTGTGGTGAGGGAGAGAGTGTGTGTATGTGTATATATGAGCACTATCGTAATATTGGGTTTTAACTTGTATCCAGAAGCAGAGTTCTTTTTATTGTTTCCACTATGATGCTACATATGTATGGTATGTTTTAAAGCTACCGAAGATGCAGCGGACTACATTGAATCTGATTTTTTGCTTCATTTCTTTCATTTTTCTTGCACTTACTTCTCTGCATATTAAACTAATTTGCAGTTTCTGCGAAACTATTTCCTTTCTGAAGTTCATTTAATATAATAATTTTCATTTAAAATTCTATTATTTAATTCTGCAAGTAATTAACAACATTATATAAAAATAATACTTACGTTAGTTTAGAGTGAGATGTATTTTTTACGGTAGAAGACGTGAAATGAAAGGAAAAAATGAAAGGAAATGAAAATTTGGAAGTGATGTCCTCTTCCTCTCTCTTTTCCTATTTCCTTCCCTCCCGCTCTACCTCTTCTCTCTCTCCCTTTCCCCTCCCCCCCCTCTCTCTCTTGACAGCGCGTGGTTTAGTGGTTAGGGTGTTCAGCTCATGGCGGCGCATTGAGCAAGGCACTTTATTTCACATGTGCTCCAGTCCACTCAACTGGCAAGAATGAGTTGTATCTGTAATGCAAAGGGCCACTTTCGTCACATCCAGGGTCACGGTGAATCTCTTTGTCGAGTGCTCAGTCACTTGCAAGATAATTTCACGAGCAGGCTGATCCGTCGATCGGATCAACTGTGGTAACCAATGAAGAGCCGGTTATATATAATCAGTGAATGATATTCGACCGAAACCAAAGCCGTGTTAAGGTGAAACCACGCAAACCGAAGGACAGCTTCATTTGAACATTATTTTACAGACATAGTTCGTTTCATTCTTTCTCATTCCTTACTTCTGTAGTTCATACAAGGTAAGCCTATTTCTGTTATGTTATTTGCATTCGCCGTGTGTATTTTAATACCCTTATTGAATTCTCTCTCTGGACGCCATGATAGATCGTTAGCTCCTACACGCATTTTTTCTCTCCTTGTTCTCTCCTGTTTTTTTCTGTGTATCTTTCTGTCTAAGAAGCGTAGGCTCGAAACGTAAAAGACTTGTTCTATTTCTATTCCTGAGCGCTATACTAATACATTGTTTGTTTTAGTACTCCACCTACCTTCGTCTTTTGTTTATTTTCGTAAACCCTTCCGTTTATATATTATATATTTATATATAATATATATATAATATATATATATATATATATATATATATAATATATATATATATATATATATATATATATGTATATATATTATATATATATGTAATATATATATATATATATATATATTATGTGTGTGTGTGTGTGTGTGTGTGTGCGCGCGTGTGCGTGTGTGTGTATGTGTGTGTGTGTGTGTGTGTGTGTGTATGTATGTATATATGTATATATAAGTTCCGTTAGTGATAATTTGAACTAGTTGAGAGCATGAGGGGGAGAGAAAGAGAGAGAGAGAGAGACTCACACTCCTCTTCTCATTTATGTATTACATAGAATTTCAGTCTTTGCTGGTGCCTCTTCAGCATTCTATGTATGCATGCATTACTGACTATGCTTATGCATGCATACCATGATAGACATACCCTCACATATAAACATACATATGCAGTTGGACAGGCGCAGACACACACAACTCACATTCCTCACTAAGATATACATTTGGACCTATCCAATCTTAACTTACATTTGAAGATCCTTAATAGCTTTCCGGCGTCGGATATATTTCTCGTTTCCATTTCAAGCGTTTCAGTAACCCTACATCTTGACATCTCAGGTCTCTGAAGTTCATCCACCTCTTCTTCGACTGTCAAATATCTGGTTCTCCCACTTCACGTTTATTTCCGAATCTGTCAAAAATCTGTTCCCTACCACTTCATGGTCATTTCCGAATAAAATATTTCTGTTTTCCTCTTTGTTTATTTTATTTGTGTAGTATACAAACAGTGACGTACTAAAGCATGTTAGTTTCCGGAGATTTAGGTTGGATTCGCAGTTATAGCAATTTCATTTCTTACAAATTTACATGGAATGGCGTGGGCATTAAAACTGGTGGCTTCTACTATCCGATGCAAAATAATTCATCGGCCAATGATGCATACTTTTAATTGTGAAAGATTAAACCATTGGTTCATTTAGCCTGCTGGATAAAGCAAGAATCTACAACGTGATTTCACTTTGCATTTGGACTCCGTTTAATTTGCATTTCTGAAGCAAATGGAGGAGAAATTAAGGAACCAAATCATAATTTCCTATTTATGCACAAAGTAATATATTATTTTATGAAACAAAACTTCCTCATCCAAGAAGGCGAGGCAATGGTGTAGTTGGAAGGAAATGGGTTGAAAGAACCACGCCCCCATGCAGGGCTAATTCGTGCAGAGGCAAACTTTAACTCGATCAAAATAAGCAAAGAAACAGTACGAGGGTTCAGCACACCGAACGGTGGAGTTGAAAAGAATCTTATTGGAGAGCAGCTGGTACTTTGTTAGCATGCTGTTCTGAAACTATCGGACGATGTCTGACACCGATGGCACCAAGATGCAGCATCACTGCGATTCTCGTTTTAGATGAGAGTCTTGCCGCTTTGGAACGGGAAGATTGTAAGGTCGACAGGCCTCTTGACATTATCGCTGCCGAACCTATACATCATATATATATATATATAATATTATATATATATATATATATATATATATATATATATACATATATATATATATATTATATATATATTATATGTATATATGCCGAACCTATATATATATATATATACATACATACATACATACATACATACATACATACATACATATATATATATATATATATATATTATATATATATACATACATACATACACACACACACATATATATATATATATTATATATATATATATATAATATATACAGGCATACATATATATATGTATGTGTGAGTGTATGTATGAATATATATATGTATATGTGTACATATATACATATATATATATTTCTTTATTGCCCACAAGGGGCTAAACACAGAAGGGACAAACAAGGACAGACAAAGGGATTAAGTCGATTACATCGACCCCAGTGCGTAACTGGTACTTAATTTATCGACCCCGAAAGGATGAAAAGCAAAGTCGACCTCGGCGGAATTTGAACTCAGAATGTAACGGCAGACGAAATACAGCTACGCATTTCGCCCGGCGTGCTAACGTTTCTGCCAGCTCACCGTGTACATACATATACATACATATTTTATTTGTTTAAGTCATTGGATTGCGGCCATACAGGGATACCACTTTGGAGCGTAGACCCAACCAGCATGATACTTATTCTAATGGTGTCTTTTGCCGAACTACAAACACACCAATTCCGATAATGAAGCGGTGGTGAGGGACAAGCACAAACACAGAGACACACATAAATAATATGTACACATACACACACTCGCACACACACACACACACGCACCCGCCTCCGCACACACGGCGGGGTTCTTTCAGTTTCCGTCTGCCAAATCCACTAATAAGGCTTCGGTCGGCCCGGGGCTATAGCAGAAGATACGTGCCCAAGGTGCCACGCTGTAGGACTGAACCCGGAACCATGTGGTTGAGAAACTAACTTAACACACAGTTAAGTTATATATATGGACGGCGCTGAGTTGTCAAACATTTAAACCAAATTTTCTCAAAACAACTTGTCCGACCGTCCCATAGGCCTCCTCTTTGAGAAACACTGATTTAACCTAAATTTGAGACACTAGCAAAAGAAGAAATAAAGATAAACTTTTTTCTATTCCAAGAAAAACGATTTTACAAATGCACGTTCCCACGGCTTTATCGATCTCATTCTCACCTGGAAACGATTTTTGTAATTTTTTCAAGACTTATACACGCCCTGGTATCGTCGGTATCTACATATCAATTTTGAGCGCAATCGGATGGAGGATGCCCGAGATTCTAGAAGACACAGACAGACAGACAGAACAGAACGGATTTTATATAACATTATATATATATATATTATATATATATATATATATATATATATATATTATATATATATGTACATGCGTACATACATACATATATGTATATACAAGTACACATACATATATAATACATACATGCATGCATATATATGAGTACATATATATATATATACCTACAAACAGACACACATGCACGCGGACACACACACACACACATAAAAAAATCCGATATACGCTTTTGTGTGTGTGTGTGTGTTTGTATGTTCGTGTGTGTATGTTTGTGTGTATGTTTTTGTGTATAGGTCTGTGCGTGACCAGAGTATGTAGGAGTACATAAGCGTGTATATAAATTTCCGAGTGACTCATGTCTATATGTCTAGGTGTTGCAGATTTATACACACGAGATTTTCGTGCCGACGGGGTTCTAGGCGGGTCAGTTGACATTGGCCAACGGTTTTTCAGGGAACTCTTCTCGCCGAATAGAGGCAAAGCAATGTCGCTCTAGTTCTTTTGTTACCTTCCGTTACCTGTAAATATATCATGTACACGACATGTACATCTATATACCTGAAACCCATTGAAAAAGTCGCGTGTGTTTGGCACTTCTTACTGAAATATTTGACGAATAGCTTGACAAGGGTCTACATCTCCCATCTGGCCTCAGCCTGTTGCTTGCTTTTTACATAGGTCTGTGTGTATCGGTGACACTGGCACGAAGAACATTATGTCTGCTCTGCTGTTTCACTATCTAGTTTACTTGTTTCTGTCATTAGACTGCGGCCATGCTGAGGCACCGCCTTGAAAAATTTTTGGTCGAATGAATCAACCCTAATACGTTTTTTAAAGGCCGTACGTATTCTATTGTCCCTACAAGCCGAACCGCTAAGTAACGGGTAATAAACACACCACCACCGATTGTCAAGCGGGGGTGGGGAACAAACATAGCAATAACGACGCACGCACACACACACACACATAACGAGCTTAGCAGAACGCAATGTTATCAGAAATATCCGAAAGTGTTTTAAATCTATGGAAGGCTGATTGCCTGCTTCTTATAGAATGGGTTTGCTATCAGCTGCATTTCCATATCACCATTCATATGATCGTTGAGTTTAATCATTTACAAGTCATGATATCTTATTCAAACTACTGAACCACCATTGTCTTCACAATAAATGCACATAAAAACATAAACCTCGTCATAGTTAATTGTAAACAACATATTAACGTATGTGCAGTCAAGCAAGCTCAAACGATACACGCACAGTTATTCATATACACACGCACACATACATACAAATTCCCTATCATATATAAACGCAAATATACACATTCATACATGAATAAACAGATAGATACATTGTTAAACAGATAAACAGATAGACAATAGAATAATGGCGTACAGAACGGACAGTCCGACAAATGGTTACATGCACGTATAAATAGAGGAAACGAGCACCTTCCAAAGATTTTTTTATTTTTACTTTTACTTGTTTCAGTCATTTGACTGCGGCCATGCTGGAGCACCGCCTTTTAGTCGAGCAAATCGACCCCGGGACTTATTCTTTGTAAGCCCAGTACTTATTCTATCGGTCTCTTTTGTCGAACCGCTAAGTGACGGGGACGTAAACACACCAGCATCGGTTGTTAAGCAATGCTAGGGGGACAAACACAGACACACAAACACATACACACACACAAACACATACACACACACACACACATATATATATACACATATACGACGGGCTTCTTTCAGTTTCCGCCTACCAAATCCACTCACAAGGCATTGGTCGGCCTGGGGCTATAGCAGAAGACACTTGCCCAAGATGCCACGCAGTGGGAGTACATGTGTACATAGATGTGTGAGATATCTGTCCGTCCGTCTGTCCGTCTGTCTGTCTGTCTATCCATCCATCCATCCATCCATCCATCCATCCATCCATTTATCTATCTATCTATCTATCTATCTATCTATCTATCTATCTATCTATCTATCTATCTATCTATCTATCTATCTATCTATCTATCTATCTATCTATCTATCTATCTATGTGCGTGTGCTGTGTGTATATACTATTATTTATTGATATGCGTATAATTTCCATGGTATACATATTTTTCATTTTTTTTTCATTTAAGAGATCGTCCGTTCATTATCATCTTTGTTATAATAAATTTGCCTTTTCGTTTAGTTATGTAATCGGTGCCATACATTCGCGAAACTGGATAATAACGATGATTTCGGCTTTATGCATAAAACCGGCAATATTCTTTTCTACTCTAGGCACAAGGCCAGCAATTTTGGGGAGGGGGGACTGTCGATCAGATCGACATCAGTACGCAACTGGTACTTAATTTATCGACTCCAAAAGGATGAAAGGCAAAGTCGACCTCGGCGGAATTTGAACTCAGAACGTAACGGCAGACGAAATACCTATTTCTTTACTACCCACAAGGGGCTAATCACAGGGGACGAACAAGGACAGACATAGGTATTAAGTCGATTACATCGAACCCCAGTGCGTAACTGGTACTTAATTTATCGACCCCGAAAGGATGAAAGGCAAAGTCGACCTTGGCGGCGGAATTTGAACTCAGAACGTAACGGCAGACGAAATACCTATTTCTTTACTACCCACAAGGGACTAAACGCAGGGGACGAACAAGGACAGACATAGGTATTAAGTCGATTACATCGAACCCCAGTGCGTAACTGGTACTTAATTTATCGATCCCGAAAGGATGAAAGGCAAAGTCGACCTTGGCGGCGGAATTTGAACTCAGAACGTAACGGCAGATGAAATACCTATTTCTTTACTACCCACAAGGGGCTAAACACAGATGGGACAAACAAGGACAGACATAGGTATTAAGTCGATTACATCGACCCCAGTGCGTAACTGGTACTTAATTTATCGACCCCGAAAGGATGAAAGGCTAAGTCGACCTCGGCGGAATTTGAACTCAGAACGTAACGGCAGATGAAATACCGCTAAGCATTTTGCCAGGCGTGCTAACGTTTCTGCCAGCTCGCCGCCTTACAAAACCAATAATATTGAGAAGAGAGGTGTCAGTGAACTACATCGACCTCAGTACTCTACTGGTACTTATTGAAGGACAATGTTGACCACGACGGAAATTGAACTCAGAACATAAAAGGAAACAGAAGAAATACCGCAAAGCATTTTATCCAATACTCATGGCAGTAAAAACAATAAACCTCTGGCTCTGGCACATTTCAACGAAATTTCAAGCTCAGACATTAAGTGGAAGCGAAGTTTTACTGCTGCACAATGTGATGGAGCCTGAGATCACATGGCTTGGCAGTGAACTGTTTAACCTCGCAATTATGTCCATGCTCATACACACACACACACACACACACACACACACACACACACACACATACGTACGCACGCGAACGCACAAACACTCATACACACACACATGCATACACACATACATACACACACATACACATATATATACATACATACAAATATATTCGTGTGTCTGTGTATATGTGTGTGTGTGTATACACGTTAGTGTGCGCCCCTGTGCAAATACAATACAGACATGTTCTCATGTTTGATTGAACAAATGCCTGGAAATCTGCAAGTCAATAGAATGTGAAATCGCCCGTATTCTTTTAAAGTGCATATGGTTAGTGTGATGCATGAACAATGGACCGATGGACATAATACATGCAAAACGATGGAGAAGAAACTATTGATAAATTTCGAATCTCCAGAGTCGAAGGGAGAATGTAGAGTAAGTGTTAGTATATTAGTGATTGAGTGGATTAGGGAATATTCTGATAAGAATCGAATCTGTACTATTCGCGTTGTTTTATTGGAGGGAGATGAATTTATATCAAGAATAGCTGTTTTATATTGATTGATTGGTAGTAACTCTCTCTTTTTGCGTGTGTGTTTGATTTTGATACGAGAAGTTAAGGATAAAGAATCGTACCCCTGGGTTTCATCAATTCTGAATTTCAGTGAAAGTTCAGCCGACCTGTCATTTTGTATGTAGGATCTCCTTTACTAAACAGACAGAACTTCTCAAAATATGAACAACTAAAGTAGATTAAAGATAAATGTGAGGTAAAAGTTAAAAATCAAGCAGGATACAAGTTCGGATTACCAAGAAATATGCCAAATGAATGAAATCTTTCAAATACCATTCTCAGACAACTTCAAATAACTCCAAAGAAATCTTAGAAGTTGGAGGTATTTGATCGAGTTAAAGTTGTTAAAAACTTGTATTAGTTTTCGTCATAGGAACGGGAGAGAGGGGTTGACGTTAGTGCTTAAGCAATACATATATACTATGGCCTAGAATCTGGTTTAGGGCTTCGAACATTTAGTCTTTAGGGTCTGGGATATCAACTTTGACAATAGAATCCCGATTTTAAGCTGCTGTACTGAGCCACACATTATTCCTGAATTCCAAGTTGAAGAAGAATCGGAATATGACAGAAATAAATATAGGAAAGGAAACAGATTATCGAGATAAAGTATAAGGGGAAATGTCGAGTGTGTCGAGAGTTCATAACGAGAATAATGGGAGAGAAATCAGTAATAAGTCTTTATCTGACACATTACTTCTTTGCGCTGGCCTCTAATGATGAACTGCAGCAGCTTCGTTGTAGTGTTGATTGTCATTGTATTATGAAACATTGTGTAAAGTGTTGCGTAGCACTGTGTTGTGTAATGCTTTGTATAGTGGTCTTTGGTGGCTTTATGCGCTTTGATGAGGTTTACTGATGACTGGTGTAGCGCTGTGGGATGTAGTGCAGAGCAATCTAGTGTGGTTAAATGTAATTATTTAGTTGCAGATAAGATCTGTTGGAGCAGGCCTCATTCCAATAGTCATCTTCATGTCCAATGTGTTCTTCACGTTTTTAAGTTTGTAGGTTGGATTTTGGGAATTTTGATGGCTATTTCTAGCAGGTCGTACAATTGCGTAGGCTTCCCTCGTTGGCTTGTTTGGCTAAATGTAATATGATGAGGTGTAGTGTGGTGTTATGTAGCGTTATGTGGTGTGGCATCCAGTGGTTCGTTTGTGGCTTCCACGAGACACCACATTGTTTATTACGGTGTGATGTGTCAATTCATAATGTAGTATGGTGCAGTGAGTGTAGTGTGGTGAGATTTGATGGAAAATCGTTTGGCAATACGTTGTGTCATGAGGTACAGAGATGATGTGCTTTGAATGAGTTTAATATAAAGGCAAAGCGAAGTCACGTGTGATGCTGTGAACGCTAACATGGCGTAGTGTTGTGTTTATTGTAAAAATGATGTGTTGTAAGAGTTGAAGATGTGGAGCAGTGAGGTGTTGTATCTAGTATCATATCTTCAACTGTTATGGAGTGGTGCATTATGGAGAAGAAGTAGCGTTATGGTTAACTCTAATGTAAACTGTAACGTGGTGTAATATGATTGTACTATGTGAGCTGGAGTATGGGCTGCTGTGTAGTGTGTGTTGAGTTTGGTATCGTTTTTGTCAGTTGTGTTGAGGTGAGTCATGATGTAGTGTAGAGTATTATTCTGAGGCTTGATGTTGTGTACGTAGAATGGTGAAGTGTAATGCAGTGTAGCGTGATATGAAGAGGTGTAAAGTAGTGGCTGTGGTGTAGACGGCTGTTTGATTAAATAGGTTTTGATGTCGTCTGGCTTATTCAAATACTACTTGGGCGAATTCCTTGTAGGAGCTGCTCAAATATAACTAGCTAATGTGTCTCATAACTTACCCACTTTCTTTCTCTTGTTTGTTTGTTTTTTCTTTAAATAAAAAAGGCCATATTGAAAGATAAATTGAAACAACTCCTCTTTAAACGCTATGCTATTGGCTTTCTTTACTATTTGTTTTCCTGTCCAAATAGATGCTTTTTTTTTACATCGTTAACGTCTCGTTCTCCCCTCCCTTTCACACACATGTACATATGCACACACTGACACACGCACATATACACACACATATGCACACATGCACATACATACATACATGCATACATACATACATACATGCATACATGCATACATGCATGCATACATACATGCATACATACATACATACATACACACACATACATACATACATACATACATACATACATGCATGCATACATACATGCATACATACATGCATACATACATACATACATGCATACATACATACATACATACATACATACATAAACGCACGCACACACACACAAACGTACGTACACTTTCACATACACATACATATACCTATGTGAGCACACACATACATATATCTTTCGCAAATTCATATCCTTCTATCCCATCACTCTCTCGCAACATCATAACAGATTTTTTTTACTCAACCTCCACACTACTACTTTTACAGATTCGTATTTTCACCATCCATCACCACTCTACCTGTATTACAAATGCCGTCTACCTACTCTTTTCTTATTGTTAGCTCTCCTATCACTTTTTCGGCTTAACAACACTGACCATCTTTCTATCTCACTTCCTCACTTCCTTCAAATCAGCACTTACCATCTTCACCCACCTGTCCTGCTCACGTCTGTGTGTCACTCCTTTAAGAGGTTCATGTTTGTTAAAACGAAGTCATGTCGCCGCCATGACACTTCCGGTATGTTCGCACCAATACGACAAAGTTACTCCCACCGACAGCAAACATCTTGTTCATTAGTTTATTCTGCACATAAGTACACATACTTGTACGTCTAATTACCCTTCCATTCAACTCATATCACCTACCCACTTATCCCCCCCCCCATTTTAACTAGAACCCTCCCCCCCAACTGAAATTTCATCTCTCTTCAACCTTTCTTCTCTATTTTTTTCTCTGAACTGTCACTCTTCTTCAATGTCTCATTTCTTACCGTCACCTCTCACCCTTTACTTATTTATCTTTTATTCGCTGTATAGTTTCTCTCTCTCTCACCTTTTTCTCTTTTCTAAAACTCACACATTCTTATTTTCACTCTCATTTTCTCTATTTCTTTTCATTTTCTTTTAATCTTTACTATAATCAAATACATTGAGGGCAGTGGATGAGCAGATTTTTGAGTGTCAGAAAAATAAAAATGATTTGCATTATTTGTTCCGGTTCTTTACGTTCTGAGATCAAATCCCGCCAACTGGAAACTTACCAGTTCAGGATTGGCCTCTCATCCTTCCAGGATCAATAAAATTAGGCACTAGTTAATTACTGGAGGGGGGGGGCTATATTAACTAAATTTTCCCAACATTTCAGACTCTGTACTAATGTTAGAAATAATTATCAACTGTTCTAAATCACAAAGATACCAGTGCTATACTAGGCAATATCTCCAGAAGCACGCCAACTTTTCTTTCATGATCACACCAACAACAATAACAATATCACACCAACAACAACAAGAACATCACGAAACTACAACTATCACCACTACCCCCCCACTACTACCATAATTATATCCTCACCAAGGGAACGTCTTTAACAA
>NC_043013.1:3928936-3936436 GCF_006345805.1 Octopus sinensis
GGAATAGAAAAAATTGAAAGAAAATCCTTATTTATTGGTTAATCAATAAAACGCCAGAAAAATGGACAATTCAACCACAATACAAACAGAGAAATGTTTGAAAGATGTGTGGGGTTAAATGTGACTTGTGAGGAAAGGAATGGAATATGGGATGGCGGCTGTCCCTTCTCTCTCTCAAAAAAAAAAGACGAGGCTCAGAAAATAACAAGGATGCCCTGTAAAAGAATTGTTATTGATAGTATCATATTTAGGGAGTTGCGTAAAAAAAGGGGAGGGGACATTCTCTATTGTATCAGCAAAATCAAATATAAAATATTTCATTATGACTTGACTTTTGGAGAAATAATGAATATAAGAACAAACTCCAAAATAATTGGGCAGATATCAAAGTACAGGTGGAGATACTACATACGCTAGAGAATTTTTAGACGGTACTCCATCTCAGCTACATGGAAAGCAGGGAACTCATAAGAGATGTGGTAGAAAGCAGAAAGACCATGTGTTCGGTTTGCGGTAGCATCAAACACCAGAGGTTTTCCTGTTCTGTGGCAAAGAGACTGAAAGTCCTTTGCTGTCAATACCATAACCCCAGCATCAACGGCAACAATAATAAGAACATCAGCTCTTGCAGAAAAGGAAACCAAACTACTAAAATAGTCGCAAAGGTGTTTACTACTACCACTCTCTTAACGTGTGGAGGCACATGGCCTAGTGGTTAGAGCAGCGGACTCGCGGTTGAGGGATCGCGGGTTCGAATCTCAGACCGGGCGATGTGTGTGTTTATGAGCGAAAACACCTAAGCTCCACGCGGCTCCGGCAGAAGGTAATGGCAAAACTTCTGCTGACTCTTTTGCCACAACTTTCTCTCACTCTTTCCTCCTGCATCTTGCAGCTCACCTGCAACGGACCGGCGTCCCGTTCAGGTAGGGAACCTGTACGCCAAGAAACCGGGAAACCGGCCCTTATGAGCCAGGCATCGCTCGAGAAGGAACAAACAACTCTCTTAACCATTTAGCGTTTAAATCGGTCAAATCAGGCTAAAATATTCTACCTGTTTTATGTTGAAACCAGCATCTCAAAATAAACAGTCACATCATAAAAGATAATCCTTGTGCACTGATGAGCTGGAATGGAAATATCTAGTTTAGACTATAAAAATGTGTTTGCATTGTGTAGGCCGCCTAGAAATATACTTTTACAGCATTAGATATATTCATACTGCCTGAGCAGCTAATTGCTATAACCCTATATGACGTCACTTTTCTGATCCATTCTCTTGTGCTTGGGCCAGAAAATTGTATATTTTGGGAAGCTTTATCCATACTTTTTACTATGAAGGACGAGAACATATTCAGTGACTCCAGTAATATTTGTGTAGCATTTTACAACCTTTTCCATTCCACAATGACTGACAACACGCATCGTTATATTAATCTCGGGATTTAATATTTTTCATATATGCTCAACAGTCAAGTTTCAACGATTACTATGTATATGAATATTAATACACCCTAGCAGACATGTTGTCTGTAATAACCAATTGTTAGATAAATATAGGTCACGGTATACTGATGTTGAACAGATTTGAGAAGAAATATTAACTTAGTAGATTAAAAGGCGCCCACCGAATACTTGGTCATCGTTTATTATATCTTGGACAAGTCAGCCTGGTAGAGCCCACCCTGTTCTACAATATGGATACAGGCGTGGTAGAGTGACTAAAACATTTGCCTCCCAACAACCACGTAGTTCCGAGTTCGATCTCAGAGCGCTTCGTGTATATATCATATATATATATATTATATATATATATATATATATATATATATATATATATATATATATATATATATATATATATATGTATATATATATATTTATATTTGTGTCTGTGTCTGTGATTGTCCCCCATCACCGCTTTACTACCGGTGTTGGTGTGTTTACATCTCCCTAACTTAGCAGTTCGGCATGAGTGATCGATAGGATAAGAATCAAGCTTAAAAAGTACTGGGATCGATTCAAATAACTAAAAATTCTTCAAGGCGGTGCCCCGGAATGGCCGCCGGAGGACTATAACTAAAAGAAGTAAAAGAGTAAAAGTCTAAAGAGATTTAGCATATATTTATATACACATAACCGTTATATAAGCTTGAGCTATATAATTAAATTAAACGTGAATATATACAAATTTGTATACTCCATTACGCACAAATATATTCATTTATGGGATTTTTCTATTTCTCCCAATATATATAATATATAATAGTTAATATTATATATATATATATATATATATATATATATATAGATATATTATATATATATAATATATATATATATATATATATATATATATATATAATATATATATACATACATATATATATATATATATATATGGTGTGTGTGGTGTGTATGTGTGTATGTGTATGCGTACGCGCGCGCGTGTGTGTGTAGTCTAGAATTCATTATACAAAGTGTTACCCTACATACAAAGTATAGGATGTACCATAAAAACTATACATGCAAATAAATAACCGAGCCATCTTCAAACAAACGTATAGTCTGACTTATCTCAAACTCGAGGAGCTGGAGTTTCGCCAAGTTGTCATCCGTTCTTGTCAGAGAGAAAGGGAAAGAAAGGAACTGCTCTTGGAATAATGTACAGGCGGTTGATCGATTGCAAATTAATGTTGAGCCGTTTTTGTGTGCTGCAATATATATACGATGAAATGAAGCGACTATCAAAGCTTTACTGCGTCCTGAATACACGAACATGACAAGGAACATTTTCGGAATTTGGCAGCGTTCAAATCTTGTGTCCCTACGACCGAAAGTCTTCCTATTTGTTAACTAAGATCGGTTGATTTGTTATGTTCTCTTGAAGAGTAGATGGTATTCAGCCGTAGCTTGATAATAAAGTGACTTGAAATATTTTGTATCCGTTGTTGAATTGAAAATATATTATGCTTTGTATTACAAAATACAATTGTAATCAAAATAAAAAAATACAGAAATAAAGAAATTGACAAAAAAAGTCAGGTTGACTATTAGTTACGATTCTATCTTCATGGTCAGATTATAAGGAAGAATGTGCTAAACAGAATAAAGAGTTAAATGAAGAATAAGGTGAAGCATATGAGATAATAAAGTGATAATGTGGTGAAGAGCGACCCATTACAATACTTATCAACTGTTTCCTTATTTCTTTTAAGGATCTAAATTACAACAAAACAGCTGGCCCCATTCGGTATTGAAACCAGCCCCTACTTAAAGTAATATATTACCAACTAGATTTATATGCTTTTTTAAACAATTAGAAAAAAATTAGTAAGTATTCTTAGCCCCTACCCCATATTTATATTCCCATATACACACCTACGAGGTAATGTAAATTGTTTTATATATATATATAATATATATATATATATATATATATTGGGTTTTTGTAAATTTTGGAATTTATTGCGTTTTTAAATTTCGGAATCTATTTTTTTCGAGAATTCTATTTTTGAATAATTTTAGAATCTATTTAGTTTTTTTTCTAGTTAATTTTAGTTGTTTTTTGTTTATTTTCAGATCATTAAAATGGATTGTCAAGTTAAGAAAAACGAGCATTTTCAACACCTTTTTGCTTTTAATCAAGGTTATAAGGCCGCAAAAGCTGCTCGCGACATTTGTACTGCGTATGGAGAAGGTGCCATAGCTAAAAGAATCACTCGTATTTGGTATGCCAAGTTCAAAAATGGAAATTTTAACCTCAAAGACGCACCTCGTTCCGGCAGTCCAGTTGAATTCGATTAAGAGCGATTAAATCAACTTTTGCACGAAAATTCTCGACAAGGTAACTAGCAGAGAAAATGGAATGCTCCCACACGGCTATAGAGAAGCATCTTCACTTGATGGGAAATGTTCAGAAGTATGGAGCATGGGTTCTGCATGCTTTAAGTGACAAAAACAAAAACCAACGAGCCACAATCTCCGCTGGTTTGCTTGCTCGTCACCGCTCAACTCATGGACACAAGCAACGATTTCTTTACCGAATCGTTACTGGCAACGAAGAATGGTGCCTGTACATCAATATGAAGCAGCGTAAGGAATGGCTTAAATATACACATGTGTGTACAGTTGAAATAACGCATACACACGTATCCATCTATACATGGAAATATATATATATATATATATATATATATATATATAGTTCTTTCATATATTCTTACTATTAAAGTGTCAGATCCACATAAAATGTAGTGTGTATATTTCCATATATCCACACATGTATATAAATATACACATGTGTGTACATATAAAATAATACACACACACACGTATCCATCTATACATGGAGATATATATATAGTTCTTTCATATATTCTTACTATTAAAGTGTCAGGGATGAAATAAAAAAGTAAAATGAAATATATATATATACATACATCTAGTTATATATGCACACATATACACTTCTTATATGCAAACTTTTTTATTTCTAAAGAGAGAAATAAAAAAAGCCCACTAAAATAAAGAATAAAAAATACACGCATAAATCTATTTGTATTTCTTAGAAGCACTTCTTACACATTCTGTTTATAAAACACAGAAATAGATAATGCAATATGATAAAGTTAAATAAAATAAAATATACATCATAGACATAGAAATAAAATATAATATACTCATATATCTATTATATATGGATATATATATTATATATATATAATATATTATAATATATATATATATATATATATATATATATATATATATATATATATATATATATATATATATATATATACTTCCAACACCATTCTTAACCTAGGCCCAACTCGCGGGGAGTTTTGGAACGTAACACCCACGATAGTCGAGGTATTATTCTGTGTGCATACATACATACATACATACATACATACATACATACATACATACTTACATACATACATACATACATACTTACATACATACGTACATACATACATTCATACATACATACATACATACACACATACATACGTACATACATACATTCGTACATACATACATACATACATACACACATACATACGTACATATATACATACGTACATACATACATACATACACACATACATACGTACATACATTCATACATACATACATACATACATACATACATACATACGTACATACATACATTCATACATACATAGATACATACATACATACACACATACATACGTACATACATACACACACACATACATACATACATACATTCATACATACATACATACATACCCTTCATTACTATTCTTGTTGCTGTTTGTAGTACTTCTATTATTGAGATATTGAGATTTTTGGTATTTCGATTATTACTCATATTATTTTTGTTTTCGCCTCTTTTATTATTCTTCTTAGAATTATTTGGAAAAGTTTCATTACTTCTTTCTTTACTGTTCTTATTTGAAAAATAACTTCCATCGTTATCCCCACTAATGGTGTTAATAATCTCCAGGCCTAGCTTCCTATTATTGAGTTTATGAATGTAGTATTGTAAGTTATTAGATGTTGCCTATGGTAATTTCACTATATGACTATTAAAGACTTCGTGGTATTTATTAGATTTAGGAAAGTGCCTTACCAATGCAGCAAAAAATCTCAAGCAATCTTGGATGATACATGCAATTGGAAAATTGTATAATATCACAAAACATTGCATTTTTCTATACTTGTTGTTCGGTCTATTGTAACCAGTATAATCTGTGGTACTTTCACTATCTAAAGAATTCCAGTTCGATTTATAATTAATAATAATTAGATTAGCCATTAGCCCTATTTTCTACTTTAGCTTTATTTATTTTGCCGTTTTCTCTCTTGGGTTGAGACTACCACCTTCATCTATTTTGTGCTTATAACTCTCTCTTTTAAAGTATGGTTTAGTGCCATTATTATAGTCGTCATATGCATTAATAAGATTATTGTTAGGTATGTATTTGATTTTCGTAGGATATCCGACCCTAGCTCATGCTACATTGTAGTAATGTGCACGCGAGTTTCATTTGCCGGAAGTCTAGATATTCGAGTGGATATATTGATTACAATTCTTTTTATGACAGAAAATGAGTGATTGGATTTTTCTGATTGACATTTCTTAGATTTTCGTTCAGGTTATGGCATGGGTCAAATAATCCGTAACCAGATTAAATGTTACATTTACAAAATTTGTCATACTATAATTATTTTCTATATTAATAGATAGTTCGAAATATTTTAAATGTGCATCTATATGCATGCGAAATTTTTAACACAGCATATCGATAAGATATGTTTTCTCAGGATGAATCTTTTCTACTCTAGGAACAAAGCCCCAAATTTTGGGGAGTGGGGGAGCAGTCGATTAGCTCGACCCCAGTACGCAACTGGTACTTAATTTATCGGTCCCGAAAGATGAAAAGGCAAATTTGACATCGGCGAAATTTGTTTGTCTCAAGATAAATACAGCAGTAACTGGTCTATCGACAAAGTGCATACACTAAGTATAATACATATATGGTTATTTTAATTAAAAATTGTCTCAATCGCGTATACATGATTTTACCTAGGCGGTTGGCTATTGGCAACATCAATGGACAGTTTATTCTAGCATGTGGCTGGGTACACCAATGAAAACATCCCCAAAGGTCGGCATGCATCTGGAGTTTTCACTGACCGGTGTTGGCGCAAATTTTCGTCTTACTCTGATGTTTATTGTATTTTTAAAACAGGAAGTTACGGGCCCATTTTGAACAGGCACAACGTTATAGCCCAATGGGAGGCCGCTGCGAATGCAAGGGGGTCGTCTATATGGCCAAAGTACGAGGAAACCCTGGCAATACCACCGGTAGAATCAGTAGCAGCCATAGATATGAGAACAGAACTAGCAACACCGCCACCATCGTCACAGTTAACAATATTAGCAACAATAACAATAACAGCACCAGCGACAGCATTAGCAGTTCCCTCGGTGGCATCGACAGGAGTACCAACAACAGCAACTTCAGCAGCAGAATTACCAACAGCTTCCCTAACGTCCACAGTAGCAGACCTGACAACCCCAAAAGCAGCAGCAACATGTCCAGTGCCCCCGCCAGCAATAACAGCAATAATGGCAGCAATGGAAACAGCTGCAGTGAAAGTGGCACTCGCAGAAACACCGGCGGAAGCACAACTAATGACACCTCTAGCAGCAATGGCAACTCTTCCACCAATGACGAGGACCACAATAACAACAACAGCACCTTCACCATAACCAGCAGTAGCGATACCATTACCGACGCCACCACCACCTCCAGCGACGCCAACGCTAGCAGTTCCCAGTTCAAACAACAACGATGGCAGCTGCAGCAGCATCAACAACACCAACAGCAAATACACGCCCACGGAGAAACATTGAATGTTCCGGGAACTCTTTCAAGCAATATCTCTCCAACCGCAGGTCCTCCTTCTGAGTTTCGGAAAGGAGACTCCATCACTGGCCAG
>NC_043013.1:3941436-3943936 GCF_006345805.1 Octopus sinensis
GAACGGCAGTTTTTTGAAATAATTTCCATGTAACTAAACACTTTTAAACTTCGTATACTGGTAGAATGTGTTTATAAAACATCTTTTTCTCTTGGCTTTATTGAGAAAATTCTATAGTTTGTAAGTTGTTGTTTTTCTTCAATTTCTGCAATTTCAAACAATCAATGACGTCTATTGAGGTGAAAACATTCTGTGCCGTATGAATATGTCCCTCGTTTAAGAAACAGATTGGGTTTATTTACATTTCTGAAGAAAAAAGATACCCTTCCCCTCACCCCTAACCCTAACCCTAACCCTAAAACAGATTGAAATGCAATAGATCGATACTAGGGTCATAATTATGGGTGACAATAATAATAATAATAATAATGATAATAATAATAATAATTATTATTATTATTATTATTAATATTATTATTATTATTATTATTATTATTGTTGTTGTTGTTGTGATGGTGGTGATCTGACAGAATCGTTTGAGCATCTTGTAGAATTTCTTCCGGTTCTTTATGTTCTGACTTCCAATTCTGACGAGGTCATCGTTGCCTTCCATCTTTTCAGAGTCGAAAAGCTGAAGTACCTGTAAAGTCGAAACCCTGCCGAGGTCAGCTTTACCTTCCATTCTTACAGGGATCGATAAAATAAATTTTCAGTCAAGTACTAGTTCGATGTAATCGACTAACCCCACCCTCTAAAAACGTGCTGGTTTTCTACCAAAAAGACTCCATTTATATCCTGAACAACCCCAAGTTACCTTGTAGCCACAAATAGGGACCTTGTGGCCCATGTTTGGAGGAGAGTGTCTGATTTCTTCTCGGTTAAGGTTATCTTTAATATGGCAGTCCTACCTATAATGATGCATGGTTTCTACAAAAATAGGTTTCAGGAAGTAAATAATCTAGATTAATCCGTCACACAACCTAATACTTAGTACGAACACAGCCAGATATCTCTTAGTTTTAATGCACGTAGGACATCATTTCCCATTCTTGGAAAAATACTGTACTATATTGTCTTGAATTTACACCAAGTCAATTATTCCTGGATGGACGATATTGCTATCCAAATCAAATACTACAAATAAATGAAATAAAGAAACACCAAATCAAATACTACAGTAGCAAACATAACACTATACAACCCCCACTCACCCGTAAAAAGAAAGGCAGTCTGAAGATTTGACAAGCGTGATGTGTGTGTGTGTGTGTGTGTATACACGAATAGAAAAACGTTGGTTCGATCAAATTTCTAGTCTGTTTGAACATTCCTCCAATGAAAGAATGCCTTCTGTTAACGGGGGCGATGTACACATACGTATATTTCTTTACTACCCACAAGGGGCTAAACACAGAGGGAACAAACATGGACAGACAAACGGATTAAGTCGATTACATCGACCCAGTGCGAAACTGGTACTTATTTAATCGACCCCGAGAGGATTAAAGGCAAAGTCGACCTCGGCGGAATTTGAACTCAGAACGTAACGATAGACGAAATACCTATTTCTTTACTACCCGCCAGGGGCTAAACACAGGGGGAACAAACAAGGACAGACAAACGGATTAAGTCGACCTCGGCGGAATTTGAACTCAGAACGTAACGGCAGACGAAACATCGCTTAGCATTTCGTCCGGCGTGCTAACGTTTCTGCCAGCTCACCGCCGCTGTACACATACATATTTAAAGCGTATACACAGCGGCATAGTTAAAGTGTTCCGCCTAATTTGCATAAAAATGCGTGTTGTAACAACGTGTTTAATTACTTGACAACGAGCTAAAATGGTAAATTCATATTAAATTCTAAAGCGTTCAAAGCGTCGTTGTCATGTATTATTGACGGATTAAGCAGGTTTTCAGCCAATTCACAGCTATGAAAATCACAACAGCAGTCATGGCAAACGGTTTCTGTAAAACTGACGGTAAACTTATGACAGGAAGTCTCTCGTCACAGACATGCTCTATCAGAGCTAAGCAACAATAAATAACTACAGTAACAGCAATAACAGCCTGCTAAGGTATATCGTTTACTGGCCCCAGAAAGACAGGGGAAGAAGTCGTTGTTGTTAGGGGGTGGTTGTGCGAGTTTCGACTTAACTCGGGGTAGTTATAATAGGGAGGTTCTCAATGCTATATATATATATATATATATATATATATATATATATATATATAGATATATATATATACATCACAGAGTAACCTCATTTTATATATACATATATATATATATTACTAGGAGAGAAAAAAATGTGTGTAGTGGCTAACGATCTATCATGGCGACTCATTATATATATATATATATATATAATGAGTCGCCATGATAGATCGTTAGCCACTACACAACATTTTTTTCTCTCTAGTTTTTCTGTATCCCATTCTGTAGAAGAGCGTAGGCTCGAAACGTAAAAGACTTTTTCTATTCCTGTGCACTATACTAATACATCTATTTGTTCTGTACACCACCTGTCTTCGTCTTTTGTTTTTTTCGTAAACTCTCCCT
>NC_043013.1:3946436-3958936 GCF_006345805.1 Octopus sinensis
ATATGTATATATGTGTAGATATGTACACACACACACACACACACACACACACACACACACACACGCACACACACACACGCACAAAGACTGTATGATTTGATTTGCCGTAAAGAAGTTTATTTGCTTTGTGTTCCTTTGATTTATGTCTAATGCTGCTGTGGTCATCGTTGTTTGGTTGTAGTTCTTCTCGGGGATCAAACAGTCCTATAATCGGTGAGTGTGAATAGAAAGGCGTTGTCTTCGAATGAAGTTACTGAAAGGTGAGTGAGAGTGGCCAAAATGATATGATTGCACGGATGGGACACTTTAAAGCTAAGCCTGTAAGTCGGGGAAAGACAATTGATGAAGGCATTCGCTTTTGGTGATCAGAGAGATCTTGGATGGTGGGTTTGTTCGTTTTGCTGTAGGGGCTCTTCCTGCATCGTCATCGTCGTCATGATGATGATGACGATGATGACCGCTATCATTCCTTCTAATGATGTATACTATATAAATATGTATTTCATAATTTAAAAACCATTCCACTCTGTTGAACCTCCTGCACTTGATGTCGGTCGTTGCAAAAACCCCACGATACCCCCTTCCTGATGACAAATAAGTCAAATCATCATCATTATTATTATTATTATTATTATTATTATTATTATTATTATTATTATTATTATTATTATTATTATCTATTGCCTTTGCACAGCTTCTAACGCTGGAGATGTACTACAGTGTCAGCTGTTCACTATTGGTGAAGTAAGGTAACACCTCTTATTTTTCGAGCACCTTCCGGAGTATTCGGGCGGTTCCAAGCAGTGCTGTTTTCTGCAAGTGCTCCACCCTTATTGCAGCCCCTATTTGTTCCACGTACTTCTCGAGACAAAAAAAAAAAAAGAAGCAAAAAACTACTGCTTCTCCATATTATTATTATTATTATTATTATTATTATTACAATTATTTGCTACTTATATATTTCAGACTTGCTAATATCTTTCGTGCGACAAATCTCGATGTTTTAAAAGTGTAAAGGAAGTAATTTTCAGTTTGGATTTTATTTCAAACAGGGACCTTTATTTAACATTTTGGAATATATACAACTGACTGGGGTCAGACCACAAGGTCGCTTTTTAAAATATTTCCATTTTATTTCATCGTCTAACGCTAAGATAAACGGTTTCTCCTTCGTCAGGATACGCCCCTAAGACATATTACATTGAACAAAACAAAAGAATTGTCAAACAAAAAAATATATTTAAAAAAATACTAATGGAGATATAAAGAGACAAATGGCAGAAAATGAATAAAATAATAGATTTCCAACAGAAAAATAAACTTATCATGCCAAACAACAACAACAACAACAACAACAACACAACAACAACAGCAGCAGCAGCAGCAACAACAACGACGACGACGACGACGACGACGACAACGACAACAACCACATTATACAAGCACACACTACACTATACAATATTGTTTTTTAATTTTGGCACAAGGCCAGCAATTTCGGAAGAGTGGATAAGCCATTTAAATCGACCCTATTACTCAACTGGTACTTATTTTATTGACTCTGAAATGATGAAAGGCAAAGTCGGCCCCGGCAGCATTTGAACCCAGAATGTAAAGACGGACGAAATGTTGCTAAGCTCCTTACCCGGTTTGCTCACGATTCTGCCAGTTCGCTGCCATCACATCAAGCGAAAATATCAAGAAGTGGTCTTTCGCAAAAGCACCTTTGTGTGGAATGTTTTGCTGAAAGAACTAAAGCTTGGCAGTATTTTGTTCATAAGATGAAAACCAAACCACCATAACCTGTCATAGATACGTGTGAGAGGAAGTGGGTAATATATGTGTGCTTTGTAAGGCCACAGGTACTTCTCTTGTACCATCCACGCAAGAGGCGGCTACAGTCCTGTCAGATACGTTAAGTGAAATCTCCTTTATTGGGAGAGAGCCGGCTTATGGTCCTATATACAACATATTTAAAGCAGAAAACGGGACTAAAGCGTACAAACAATTGTATGTGACAATCTGTTCCATAAGTTGGTCCTGCTGCTTTAGAAGAAGGAACACTAGCATTACTGTCATGGCCACAGTATGGATTGGCATTTTGCTATTGGGTTATCAGCCACGCACCCCCTGCTTGCATTCTTCCTTGATGGCTTTAAAGCTAATTCACAATTTACCAAATACCGGGTTCCCAGTCTTTTATTAATTGAATGATCAGCTTTAGTTTGTTACAGTATAGTTTATAGTGCAAGATCATCCAGTTCTATCGACTTGCCCCTCGCTCAATTTGACATAACGTCTGTTATTAAAAGAAGCTGAAACCCAATTTCTACACTATTTCGTCTGTTCTACCAAGATTTATTTTTAACCATCGAAGTAGGCATCGAAACCCACCGTATGCAAAGTCGGCCTCGGCAGCATTTGAACCCAGAATGTAAAGACGGATGAAATGTTGCTAAGCTCCTTACCCGGTTTGCACACGATTCTGCCAGTTCGTTGCCATCACATCAAACGAAAATATTAAGAAGTGGTCTTTCGCGAAAGCACTTTTTCCGAATGGTTTCTCAAACTGCTGCTGACCATGTGACGGTTTCCGGTACAGTAAAGGCTTTAGTTCTTCAAGGCACACTCCTTATCTCATTCCCAGACTTTGCTTCTTTAGTTTATGGCGTCGAAGAAATTTTCAAGTGCTATTCTTGCATCACGACCTCGGCTACGGACTTCTTTCTAGAAATCTCTACTAAATTAACCGATAATTCCTAATCCAGTATGGCATTACTTAGTATTGTTTCTTTACTATATGAGCGAAATGTTCTACAATATCCCATAAACACAGTCACAGGACGCACCAGTGAAACATTTTTGTACTTTCGAGTCATTAGTAACATATAACTAAAACATCCAGAATGGTTGTAAATGATAAATCTCGTATACTACTACTACTACTACTACTACTACTACTACTACTACTACCACCACCACCACCACCACCACCACACCACCACCACCACCACCACCACTACTACTACTACTACTACTACTACTACTGCTGCTGCTGCTGCTGCTGCTACTACTACTACTACTACTACTACTACTACTACTACTACTACTACTACTACTACTCGAATCAGACTTAATCCGTTTGTCTGTCCTTGTTTGTCCCCTCTGTGTTTAGCCCCTTGTGGGTAGTAAAGAAATAAGAATAACGAGATGAAACGACGTATATGACAAATGCAGAAAGTCTTCATCAGAAATTCAACATTCGGGCTAATTTTTGCCTGTCAGTACATATTCTTGTTGCCGTGGTGTGTTTTCTTCTATCGTGCCAGGTTGAATATGTAGCTGTGAAAACAGCTAAGTATAGAGAGTGGATGCTACCAAGAACCAGACCACTTTGAGGTTTCTGCGCTCAAATGAGCTGTATTTGTAGGCCCTGTTCACAGAAAGTTCTATTTATGTCACCAGACTATCACATGGGCGATAGCTGTTGATTGCACCGAAAGTGGGTTTGCGCACATGATAAACTTGTGATTTCTATATGGCAAAACGTGGAGTGAAATCTAACTGTTACACCCTCAGCATTACTACTAAGGGTCTTCCATAAATAACAGAAAAAGGAAAAAACTGAAGTATTTTCTAATCAAGTGACTCTCACCACAGAGTTCACAAGTCTAGAACGAGACACATAACATAGAACACTTAGTATCCGACTATTTGACCAAGACTCGCTCACCAACGTGTGACTCACAGAGAAAACTAATCACTCACATAGTTTATTTTGTGGTTATCATAGTGGTCTCTACTCCTCGAAAATAACAAGTTGGGTACTATTTTTACCCATGTTCCTCATTACTATGTTCCGTGCCTCACTATGCCAGCTATTCCCTGGTGTAAAACGACAACTTACTGGAATTTAAGTTGTTAAGTTAAGTCAATTTTTTGGCTCAAAAAGCAAAAAGCAAGGCCATGTAGGGGGACATGGAGTTATGTACAGGGAGGGTGTTCATGCAAAGAGTTCAGGCTATTTCTGGTCAAGAGAGACTTTGAACCAAGCGGTCGTCGGTATTTTCACTATCTCGTCCGGCAGCTTATTCCACGGATTCGCAACCCGGACGGAGAAAGCCCCTCTCCTTCGATTGAGATGAAATCGTCGCAGAATTTGTTGCCCGTCCGTGTTTTTCCAGCAGCTGTCAACTCACAGATATTCAAACTAAGCATCAACCACATTATCTCTCCAGTCACGGCAGACTTATGAATGTCATGGACACTGATTTCTCCGGCCCATTAAACCATAATCAAAATACAATTAGTTAACCGAATCATTTCCTAATCACCCCGTTTAACTCTTCCTGTGATACTTCAGATATCGAAAAACATGGTAAATAATAAAATCCATGTTTTTATTTCATAAATGTGTAGTAATGTCACTCTCTAATTAAATCATCAATCATATGAATTTCGTGGGGGTTCTCAACGAACATTTTTAGGAACTTTTTTTTATGAAATAATCTAATTACGCGGTCAGTGAACGATGGCTAAGGTCGTACAAAGGTTCGGAGTTGTCTCCCTTACATGCCTGCCGCACTATTTCCGCTAAACTAACCTTAATATTTTCATAACCATCTCGTTTCATCCGGTTGTTTCTTAAGTTGAAATCATTGGAAACAATAAAATCTTTCTATGTTTATTATATATAAAATAATTGATTTTCTGAAATAAAAATATATGTCACCAATAATAGACAAACAAGAATTTGTACTTTACATGATATTTTTCAGAGAATGACAGCCTTGAAGTCATGGACTTCAAACACCAGAAAGTGTACTAGCAAAAGATGGTGTAAAAATGTCTGCGGAAAGGTGTCAGGGAAGGACAAAGGGATCATACTCTGGAATATCTCAATATGCAAAGGCAGTCCGATCAAGGTTCATAAACGATCAAGAAAGGATGTGTCTTCTGATCGAAGTGTCAGTCCCAACAAATGATAATGTATCTCGAAAAGAAATAGAGGAGATATGGAATTAGTGACAACCAGAATGTGGAGATGAAAAATAGAAACAGTCCCGCTTGCAACAGGTAGCTTTAGAACTATCTAAAAAGAATGTCGAAAACTATACAACCGAAACCTCACACAAACAAATATTCAAAAACCTACAGAATACAATACTTGAAGACACTGGATACTTATTAAATTGAATTATGTTAATATAATAGAAGATACAAAACAGAGCACACTACTTCTCAGCTCACAGAACTGCGCTCGGATGTGCAGTACAAAAGCAATGATAATAATCCTTTCCACTATAGGAACAACGCCTGAAATTTGGGGGAGGGGGACTAGTCGATTACATCAATCCCAGTTTTTCATTGGTACTTAATTTATCGACCCCGAAAGGATGAAAGGATGTTGTGTCTCCCATAAGCGCAACTTCACTGCATCATGCATATCAGTGATCAAGTGGTCCCTGTCCCTGGAACTGCAGGTTCAAGACGCTGAGATGAGTAGTTATGTCAAACAGAAATGCCGACCCACATTTCTACTTTTCATCTCGCAAAACCGTGGAGTCTTTTCCTTTGTGTTCCATGAACTGACAGATTTCTTCGATCAGCAGGAAAACTCTACTGAGAACTTTTCCCTGATGGTTTGTGTTACAGTGCTCATTACATGTTCCATGTTGAGGACTTTCCCAGAGAGCGATCCTTGGTGTGTGATGCAATGACATGCTATCAACTCAGCAGAACAGTCCTGCATCTTAACCACATCCTTCCTACTAGTCCACTTTTTTTTGTCGCACATCACCGGTGCTCCATCTATTGTAAGTTCAACAAATTTGCCCCAAGGCAGGTTCATGTCAGTTACAATTCGACATACGTTGTCAAAATATGCTTCCCGTCGTTGTCCCATGCATGGATTTCATGTCCAAAATTTCTTCTGTAACATTTGAACTGGAGTCCACTCCACGGATGAAGATGGTGAGCTGAGAACTGTCAGTCGTATCATTACTTTCAACAACAGCAAGAGAGAATGCAACAAAGTCTTTACCTTTTTCGATCAGCTGTATTTTCACATCAGTGGCTATCTCACAAACTGGATCAGCAATTGTATTTCTGCTAAGGTTTACATTTGCAAGTATCTGCTTTTCGTTTGGACACAAGACGTCACACAATTTCATCATGCGATTCTTCAGAAACTCTCCCTCAGTAAATGATCGAACTGATTTGGCGATCTCCTCTGCTACAATAAAACATGCATTCACAGCAGCTTCGCTTTGTGATTTTGCTTTGGTGAAAAACGTCTGCTGTGATATTAGATTCCTCTTCAATTCTTTTACCTTCTGTAGTTTGTGTTCTGCATTCAAGTTTTTTCTTATTTGTCTTGATGATTAATTTCGTAGTTCCGTCTTAGATTATATTCCTTGATCAGAGCCACATTATCTCCACAAATTAGACACACAGGTTTACCGCCAATATCTCAGCGACTTTGAAAGGCTGTTTTCAGAATCAGTTTTCCTTTTGGCCATTTTAACGGCTAGCTTTGAATTAAGATTAAGACTCTGCATCTACCTATGGACGCTTGATTGATATGGCATAAGCAGGAAGGACTGATGCAATATCCAGGCTCTACACTACTTTCATCTCTTATGCACCAATCCAAAACGAGCAACAGGACGTTACTAGATTACTGTAAAGACGAACACCCAAGCACTACGCAACGTTCATTTTAACTAGTTCTGATTGACGCAGGAATACTCTCAGGCAGCCTTTCGTCCGGCAAGGCTGCTAAATTGGTGAATTTGTGGTTTGCACTTCATATCGCCGGGCCATTAACGAATATTTGCCTATAATTCTCTCGCGGGCTGGATATAATTATTCATAAGGCTGGATTTGACCAGCGGACTTTGAGTTTGACACCTGTAGACCAAGAGTAAGTACCCTGTTCAATAATCCTTCTCCCACTTACTGGTATATATTCAGAGTGTTCCCACCCATTCTTGGTATTTCGCAACTTTCGCATTTCAGTTAATTCGCTTGAGGCTAGCACTTCTTTCCCACCATCGTCTTCCTTTTTAAATAAAACTTGAACAAGTCCGCGAGGGCCTGACCAAAGAGGAATCTTTCAACCTCCTCCATCACGCAACCTCTTTCTCCATTACCGCCAGACAGGAAAACTGCTATAAGCTGTTAGATGGGCTGCAACAGGAGAATAAAGCAGTGAAAAATCTTTATAATTTTAGCAATTTTAGGGGGAAGGGCAAGTTGATAACATTGACCCTTTATGTTTGATTGGTATTTCATTCTATCGGCTCCGAAAGGATGGAAAACAAAACTGACCTCACTGGGATTTGAACTAAGAACGTAAAGAGCAGAAAGAAATGCCACTAAGCTAAGGATTCTGCCAGCTCACCACATTTGCCAATAATAATGATGCATTCTAACAAACACTTAGCTATGAATTTTCAAGGATCAATCCCAGTATTTGACTGGTGTTTATTTTAACGACCTCGAATGAATAAAAGGAAAAGTCGATCTCTAGCGACTCAGATGGGTATGTTGTCAAAGAGAGTACAGAGTATTTCATGACGACACCATGAATGCAAAAAAACAAGTGGAAGAACAAAAACTCATGAAAATCTTTCAAGGAAAGAAAAACATTTTAGTTTAGAATTAGTTATGAAAATACCTTTGACAGCATACCGGTTATTGTGGACATAATAGATAATCAAAGATACAACACGATTTAGTAAATTTAATAAGACTATGTTAACACCACCCAAAACAGTGAGCTGGCCGAAACGTTAGCATGCCGGGCGAAATGCCGAGCGATATTTCGTCTGCCGCTACGTTCTGAGTTCAAATTCCGCCGAGGTCGACTTTGCCTTTCATCCTTTCGGGGTCGATAAATTAAGTACCAGTTACACACTGGGGTCGATGTAATCGACTTGATCCGTCTGTCCTTGTTTGTTCCCTCTGTGTTTAGCCCCTTGTGGGTAGTAAAGAAATAGGTATTTCGTCTGCCGCTACGTTCTGAGTTAAAATTCCGCCGAGGTCGACTTTGCTTTCATCCTCTCAGGGTCGATTAAATAAGTACCAGTTACGCACTGGGGTCGATATCATCGACTTAATCAGTTTGTCTGTCCTTGTTTGTCCCCTCTATGCTGAGTCTCCTATGGGCAATAAAGAAATAAGTCGTTAGCACGCCGGGCATTTCGTCAGTCTTTATGTTCTGAGTTCAAATCCCGTCGAGGTCGTCTTTGCCTATCTTACAAACTATACAATTTTCTCAATAAAGCCAAGAGAAAAAGATGTTTTATAAACACATTCTACCTGTATACGAAGTTTAAAATTCTTTAGTTACCTAGAAATTATGTTAAAAACTGCCGTTCAAACCGAAAAGATCCCACCACTGGTCTCCTCAAAATTTCCGGCCTTGTGCCCATATTAGAAAGCGATATTAACGTCTTGTGGTTGTTTTCCCTAGTGGCGGCCTAGTGTTTTCCTCATCTTGCCAGAATTTATTTCTGCCTTTAGTTCGTAACGTTTGAGTCATTGTTAGCCTATTATTCTTCCCTTTGCCCTGTTTTGTTGGACAGTCAGCATAGAACGAGAAGCCCGTCTCATCATGTTTTCTTTAATACGTTTTTGAATACTCCTCTCTTCTGCTCTTCAAGGGGGGGGGGATTTTTACGTCTTTACCGACTTTCTTCTCATTGTATTTGAATTTGATCTGTTTCTTTATAGAGTATATCGTTTCTATTATCCTATTATGCTAATCACCCTATCTTTTTTCCCCTGAGTATTATCTAGAACCACTGTGATTTCAGTTAGTAAACGACACATCTTCCTGATGTACTTGATACAATATATTTAATTTACATCAGATTTCCGATAGTGTATTCGGAATGAAGTCAATAATTTTCTGGTCTTTCTATTCAAGATATTCGGTTCACTTAACTCATAATATATTATATTGAATCTATAGTTTTCATAAGTAGAAAAGTTATTACATTTATACCTATTATCTTATTTCTGACACTGGGTTATAATTTAATAGTAGTCATATTAGCATTTTTTAATATACTCTGTATCCTTTCTCTTTGTCCTATCCTGTCTATTCACCCTACTTCTAATTGTTAGACTGGTGTTTCTGGATAGCTAAATATAATTTATGTTTGAATTCGTCGGCTTTAGCACATAGATATAATCTCATATTCACTTTTTATCAAAACACAATTCACTTACATTTAGGAAGCTTTTCAACTGGCTGTTATCATTACTATAATGTTTAAATCGTCCATTTATGGTGAGTGGTTAATATTTTGCCAATAACAACGCGAAGAGCTGGCAGAATTTTTAGCAAGTTGGGTAAAATACTCAGTGGAATTTCATGCGTCTTTACGTTCTGGGTTCAAATTCCACCTAGATCGACTTTGCCTTTCTCTTTTCGGAGTCGATCAAATAAGCACCAGTTGAGTACTGGGATCGATTTGATCGACCTACCCCTCTCCCGAAATTGCTGGCTTTGAGTCAAAATTTGAAACCAATTCTCAAGAAATGCAAAATATTTCCCTTTTACATTTCTAGTTGTAAAGTTAAGATATACTCCCAATCGTGAGAGACGGGGAAGATGCATCTTTTGACCAATATAACATCATTTTCATGTCCGAATTGAAAATATGGTGCATGACAATGCTAAAGCTACTACAACCTCGATTATGTTAGGCCGAACTGAATAACAAATCAAGGCCGATTGCAGAGATTGCTCAAAGAAAGATCTGCGCATTGAAATAGAGACCTCAATTCCTTCCAAACAAAATATCGTATGCAAGGCGGTAAAGCGTTTGCGAACAACTGTTAATTGAAACAATATATTGGAAACAATACGAAAAGTGTTTATTAGGACAAAAAAAAAAAGTGAAATAACTCGATTGGGCCAATAATAAAAATTAAGATGCTATATACAGTATGATGTAGAAATAGGAACCTGAAACTTCTATTTTTTTTTAGAGAAAGAAAACTAAAAACAAGCGGGAGACAGCGATTAGTTTTTATAAATTTACAAATATTTCTCTATGTAGAAAATATGTTACACGGAGTTTTAACCAGCAGTAATTAGAAAAAGTAAAATGGGCTGAAGGTAATACCACAAGCAGATGAACAACATGAAATTAGAGGAATTATGGGGTGATCTACGGAATGACGCACGCAAATAAAAAAAACAACAAAAGACAAAATCAAAGAATATCTCAATTAATCGAAATTCCCCTCTTAGTAGGAGAAAGAAAACAGAAAGCTAGCTCTGTTAACAATACTCAATGGAAAGGGGAAACAGTTTAAATAAATTAACTACTTCACGTGCTCTGTTGAGGAGGTTCCATAAAATCAAAAGAGTTTGATAGTTGTTCCCTTATTTCTAAGCATGTGAATAAATTTTGTAAAATTAATTCTAAATTTTTCAAATTATCTCCTTTTTTCTCTGTGTACTCACTATTATCGCTAGGTTTTTGATTCCTTTCTCCAACTAAAAAAACCAACGATGAAGAAGGAACATTATAAACGTATCAGAACTAAATACTTTTCCTAACTTGAGTTTCTTTCTTTCCTTTTGATCTGCCACACAGATCAGACGCATTCATGTCTGTCTCCCCTCCTATCTTGTCGCCTGTCAAAGCTTCTTCCTCCAGCGTTTGCCACCTCACATTGTTACGGCTCAGCAGCCATTATTTTGTGTTTTCACTGTCCTGTTTTTGTTACCAGCTTTGACCCTCCGCAAATCCTCAATTTTATTTTGCTTTGCGGGAGCAACTGTTTCCTCGAAGACACATCTTGTCGTAATTGCTCCAAATGTCGAGTAGGTAAAACAGCCGACACCTGATGAAGGGTCGTTCTTTATGTTACTTGTCTTATTTTCCATTTGTTTCTTTCGCTGTTCGCAAAATAGGTTCGTATTCCATGTTTTCGTATTTCGTATTACATGTTGTTCACGTACCCATATATGCACATGTATATACATATATATGTAAGTATGTACATATATGTATGTATATATATATATATGTGGAGGCGCAATGGCCCAGTGGTTAGGGCAGCGGACTTGCGGTCGGAGGATCGCGGTTTCGATTCCCAGACCAGGCGTTGTGTGTGTTTATTGAGCGAAAAACACCTAAAAGCTCCACGAGGCTCCGGCAGGAGATGGTGGTGATCCCTGCTGTACTCTTTCACCACTCTAAAGGCGGTGCTCCAGCATGGCCGCAGTCAAATGACTGAAACAAGTACAAAAAAAAAAAAAAAAAAAATATATATATATATATATATATATATATATATATATATATATATATATATATGTGTGTGTGTGTGTGTGTAGGAGTGGCTATGTGGTAAGTAGCTTGTTTACTATCACAGCTGCACGCATATCTGCGATGTTTTTCTCAATTCTGCTGCTTGCAGGTCTCTCAGAACATTCATCGATATCGAGATTTTTCTGCCATCTTGGAAACGTCTGAACCATTCGTACGCTTGTATGCGGCTCATACACTCTTTTCCATACACTTTCTCAAACTTTGCGGAGGCCTCTGAGCAGGTATCACCATCACAACATTCTCTGTCATGTCAATGCGACGATCACGCTACACTCTTTCCTTCAAAGCACTGTTGGAAAAGCGGAGGTGGGCTAGAACGTTAAAACTTAGTGCGCATGCACAGCAGAGTTGAAAGTCAGTCTTTGCCTAGCGGCTTCAATCTGCATGCTTTAGCTTTTTACTATGGCAACAATCCGGATACTTACTGATCAGACCTAATATGTATGTATATATACATACATACTGATCAGACCTAGTATGTATGTATATATATATATATATATATATTATATATATATATATATATATATATATATATATATAATATTATGATATATATATACATATATATACATATACGGCGGTTTTCTTTCAGTTTCGGTCTACCATATCTACTCACAAGGCTTTGGTCGGACCGAGGCAATAGTGGAAGACTATGCCCAAGATTCCACGCAGTGAAACTGAACTCGGAACCATGTGGTTGGGAGCAAGCTTCTTACCACACAGGCCACTTATATGTATATTGTGTGTGTATATATATATTATATATATATATATATAATGTAGATCTCGGTAAATATTTCCGACCGTGACCGTTGTCAACTAAACCAAAAGGTTCACTGAATTATTGTGTAAGTGACTGAGTATTCCACGGATACGGTACCCTCCCCTCCTTCATGTAATTCTCAGGTGGAAGCAAGGCGACGCAGTGTGACAAGGCTGGATAGATGAAACACACATAAACACCTATCGAATTGCCTTCTAAGCAGCTTTGTCTACCACGCCAGTTGAACTCACAAAGTATGGATTGATCGGAGCTATAGAGGCAGCAAAAGCGAAACCCCCATCTCATGACAGCAAAGCAAGTTGAAACATTTGGCCATGCAACACACACACACACACACACACACACACACACAC
>NC_043013.1:3961436-3972927 GCF_006345805.1 Octopus sinensis
CTGTCACTCAGAGTTTCAAGTTCTTGTTCACCGGACATCTGTAATCATACTGTACACTAACACTAGTTTCGTCCAAATGTCTCATGTGCAAAATAAGAGAACCATTAGACTTCTTCAGAAATTTCTGGGAATTTCAAACATTGCATACATTTGCAGGCTCAACGTTACTACCGTCGCAAGATTGTGCTGGCTTCCGAACATGGCACACAACGTTAAAGTTACTCCCCATCTCCGGAAAGAAATTGTTTCAGGAATGACTTTCTCGGCTATTTCACGAAATGTAAGGAGATCTAAAAGTGTTGTTGCACGTGTTCTTAAGCTCTATGAAGAAAGTAAAGGTTCTGAACCGGAGAAGGCAACTGGTAGACCACGCAAAACAACCATGCAAGATGATCGAGTCATGAAACTACGTGTTGAAGGATTCTCTCGAGAATGCGGTTAGAATTTCTAAGAAAATAAAAGTAAATAATGGTACGAAAGTGAGCTGCTTTACAGTGTCTCGTCATCTGAAGGAATTTGGATCAAAGACTCGTTCCCCGGCAACGAAACCCACCATCAGCAAGAAGGACAGATTGGAAAGACTTTCATTCGTAGAAACCCATGTGGACTGGAGGGATGAAAATTGGTCAAGAAGTTCATTTTAGCGATGAAAGCGAATTCAACTTAGTAGGTTCAGATGTTAGCCAGTATGTTAGGTACTTCACAGGAGAACGGCTAAAATCCAAGTGTCTGAAGAAATCTGCCAAGTTTGGAGGAGGAAGCGTCATGATGTGGGGATAGATTTCTTCTGAAGGAGTTGGCCTTCTAGTGCAGATTAAAGGGACCGTTAATCCTAATATCTATTTGGATTTGGTTCAACAGCATTGATCCAATCCTTACGAGTATTTTCGAATCAACCATGCGTTTTCATGCAAGATAACACCCCTTGTCATACTGCAAAGCGTGTTACTGGATTCTTTAGTAAACAAAATATCCAAGTAATGAAGTGGCCAGTACAAGGTCCAGACATAAATCGAATTGAAAATCTTTGGAAGATACTTGGAGACAAAGTAACAGAAAGGGTACCAACTCTTACGACGAATTTATGGAAGATATTAGAAGAGGAATGGAAGAAAGTAAGACCTAACTTGTGCAGAAAATTCGTTATGTGCTGAGGCAATGGATGTGAAGAGGTGATCGCCAACAAATATCTACAAACATCATACTAACTGTATTAAGTTCATATTTACATTTCTGACACTCATTGGTAGGGTTTTGAGTTAATTGAAGCATGTTTTGGTTTGAGCGTTCTCCTATTTTGTACATGAGACATCTGGACGAAACTAGTATTAGTGTTATTAACTTTTATTGCACAAACTTAAATATTTCACAGAATTTAGCAAACGGTCAACCGTATTTACGGAACCTATTACGAACTTGTACGTTTACTAGCTTTTCCGCAATTTAAAAAAAAATATTAACCGTTCTCTTTGTTTTGCTCGCTACTGTATATATATATATATATATATATATATATATACACGCACACATACATATGCATATACATGGGGCATTTTAAACGTTGGGCAAAATGCTTGGCAGTATTTCGTTCGTCTTTACGAACAGAGATCAAATTCCAGAGAGATCGTCTTTGCCTTTCATCCTTTCAGGGTCAATATAATATCTGCCCAGTTGAGCAGTACGATCGATGTAATCGACTTAGCGTCACCCCCGAAATTACTGCATATATATATATATATATATATATATATCTATATATATATATATAATATATATATATACACGTTCATATATACACATGTACACACAATATATGTATGTATGTATGTATGTATATATATATATATTATATATATATAATATATATATATATTATTATATATAATATATATATATGTATATACATACATACATCATACATACATGGTGTGTGTACATTTGTGTATATATGAACGTATACGTACACACACACACACACACCAATATATATATGCATATGTATAGATACACACACACACACACACACACACACACATATATATATATATATATATATATACATACATACATATATACATAAATTTTAACACACACAACTGAAAGAGCTATTAATAGTTTCATGCTTTTATGATGCTTGAACATGTATATTTATAAAATACGCCATGTATTAGAGAGAGAGAGAGAGAGAGAGAGAGAGAGAGAGAGAGAGAGAGAGAGAGAGAGAGAGAGAGAGAGAGAGAGAAATGCACTTACACAAGTATGTATACATGCATTTATCTATGTATACGTGTACATGTACATATATATCTTTATCTATATCTATATGTGTATGTCGCTGTGTTTGCTGTGTATATGCGTATATATACATGTGTGCACGTTTAATCTTCATTTCATCTTATTCGGTACTTCGTTTATCGAACCCGAAGAAATAGAAAGCAAAGCTGACCTCAACCAGGATTTGAACTCGAAACAACATGTCGGAAAAAATACCGCAAATCATTCTGTCCAGTGCTCTACCGACTCTGACAAGTCGCCGTTTACCTACCTATCTATCTGCCTGACTGCCTGCCTACCTACCTACCTACCTACCTACCTACCTACCTACCTACATACCTTTCTACCTACCTACTTACCTACCTACCTACCTACCTACCTCCCTCCCTCCCTCCCTACCTACCTATCGACATACGTACATACATATATACATACATAATATTACATATATATATATATAGATATATATGTATACACACACACGCATACACATATGCAGATGTATCTATACATGTACAGTTATATAATATATATATAATACACATTTGTATATATATACATATATATATATACTCATGTGTATATATGTGATATATATATATATATTTATATATACATACATGTAATGCATATATATATGTATGTATGTATGTTTGTGCGCGCGCGTGTGTGTATGTATGTATGTATGTATGTTTGTGCGTGTGTGTGTGTGTGTGTGCTTGTGTGTGTGTGTGTTGCTTGTGTGTGTGTGTAAATCTCCTCATCGATTGTTGTATAGTTCTATATAGATGTGTAAGCCATATGAACATTATACTAGATACCACTATCCTGTTATCAAGAGTACCAAATGCTATCTCATCATTCCTTGAAACGTATAAAACACACGACCACAATACGTTAAATATATGATTAAAGCACTATTAATATTGTATGTTGTCAGCAATACGTCACTGCTCCAAATATTGAACTAGCACAATATAACTTATATGTGTCTACCATCAGCTAAACAACGCCAGCACTCATAGCCGGCCACGCCACCATCAACACAATGCGATATCACCTTTGAAGTCGAAATTACAAAGCTGTCCACACCCGCACCCCAACGTTCACGACTAATATTTAATTAAACTGTCACCAACAGTTATAGGCGCAGGCGTGGTTGTATGGTAAGAAGCTTGCTTCCCAACCACATGGTTCCGGGTTCAGTTCCACTGCGTGAAACCTTCGGCAAGTGTCTTCTACTATGGCCTCGGGCCGACCAAAGCTTTGTGAGTGGATTTGGTGGACATAAACTGAAAGAAGCCCGTCGTATATGTGTATATGTTTGTGTGTCTGTGTTTGTCTGCCACCATCGCTTGACAACCGATGTTGGTGTGTTTACGTCCCCGTAACTTAGCGGTTCGGCAAAAGAGACCGACAGAATAAGTCGTACGCTTACAAAGAATAAATCCTGGGGTCGATTCGCTTGACTAAACGACTGAAACAAGTAAAAGAACACTTAATAATAACGAGTCAGTGGGGTAGTCCGGATGTGACGACACACTGGAATATGTTGATATGCTCTATCTAAGAAACCGTCAAGGTGGTCACAGTTGGAAGGTTTTTGATTATAGGTATACTTATCTGGAACTGAAGTAAAAATATTACTCTTTTACTCTTTTATTTGTTTCAGTCGTTTGACTGTGGCCATGCTGGAGCACCGCCTTTAGTCGAGCATATCGACCCGAGGGCTTATTCTTTGTAAGCCTAGTACTTATTCTATCGATCTCTTTTGCTTAGTTACGGGGACGTAAACACACCATCATCGGTTGTCAAGTGACGTTGGGGGGACAAACACAGACACAAACATATACATACACACACATCTACATACATATATATATATATATATATATATATATATATTATATATTATATATATATATATATATATATATATATATATATATATATATATAATATATATATATATATATATATATATATATATATATATATATATATTGACAGGCTTCTTTCAGTTTCAGTCTACCAAATCCACTCACAAGGCTTTGGTCGGCCCGGAGGCTATAGTGGAAGACACTTGCCATGTAAAAAGATTTATCAAGAGACAAACCTCTGGAATGATGAGGTGGTAATCGGCCGTTCCAAACCGTATTTTCGATTGAGTAATGCCATTAGGTTTAATTGAAACATGTTAACTGCATTGTGTACAAGTTACTTTTATGATGTCGATGACTTATTAAAATTATGTTCAGTTAAAAAAAAAATGAGGTCACTGTGTATTTATTACTGGTCACTTTCAGGCCAATTGGTCATGTGTTCAAATAGCGGTAGGTAAAAGACTAACGCCTTAGCGATATTACATCACGTTCAAACACTATAGAGGTTGGCTAATGAATTTGTGTCGTCGTTTGTATAAATCCGCAACACCACACACGTGGTTTCGAGTTCTGTACCACTGTACCAACAAGTGTCTTCTAGTGTAACCCCCACCTCCCGGGGCGACCAAAGCATTGAAAATGAATTTGGTAAACGGAAACTGAGAGAAGGGTATCACACACACACACACACACACACACATACATACATGTATGTATGTATATATATGTATACACACATACACACACGTATATACTTATGTATGTATGTTTGTGTTGTGTTTGTCCCCTCAGTGTTGGTTTAAGTTAAGTTAAGTTAAGTTTTGGGCTCAAAAAGCAAAAAGCTAGGCCATGTAGGGGGACATGGAGTTATGTACTGGGAGGGTGTTGATGCAAAGCGTTCAGGCCATTTCTGGTCAAGAGAGACTTTGAACCGAGCGGTCGTCGGCATCTTCACTATCTCGTCCGGCAGCTTATTTCACACGGAGAAAGCCCCTCTCCTTCGATTGAGATGAAATCGTTGCAGATAGAGCTTTTCGGAGTGACCTCGCAGCCGACGCTTTGGAACAGGAGTGAAGAACAGCTCTTTCGAGAGCTTACACTTTCCGCTTATGATGTTGTGAGCGAGAATGTGATCACCACGGCGTCGTTGTTTTTCTAGAGAATAAAGGTCGAGCGTCTTCAGCCTTTCTTCATAAGAAAAATGCTTGAGACCAAGAACCATGCGGGTAGCCAGCTTCTGGACTCTTTCGAGATGATGTATGTCTTTGAGGAGATAAGGAGAAGAGGCTTGAATCCCGTACTCCAATATGGGTCTCACCAGCGTGACATAGAGCGGTAGGAATATGGCTGCTATGAGCATTCCGAATGACCGTCGAATCAAAAACAGAACTCCGCGTGCTTTGTTGGCAGCATGGACGCACTGGGCCGAAGGCGAAAAGGAAGAATCCACCAAGATACCCAGGTCCTTTACCTGATCGGTCCTCTCCAGCAGCATACGACCCGGCTCGAAATCAAGTTGAGTTGCAGGAGTAGAGCCGACAGGCAGATGACAGCACTTTGACACGTTCAGACACAGGTCCCATTCGTTAGACCATCTCCAAACTTGGTGGAGGCATCGACGAAGATCATCCATATCACCGCGAGGAGCGACCAGTTTGACATCATCGGCAAATAGAAGGGTGTGTTGTGTGAGATCGTCGGGCAAGTCATTTATGAAGACTAAAAACAATAATGGCCCAAGCACTGAACCTTGAGGCACGCCACTGCTCGCACTGGTTTGTTTACGTTCTCGTAATCTAGCGGTTCGACAAGACTGACCAATAGCATAAGTACCAGGTTTTAAAATGATAAGCACTGGCGTCGATTTGTTTCGACTAAGTCCTTCCAGGCAGTGCACCAGTAGGATCGCTGTCTAATGTCTGAAATAACTGAAAAGAATATATAAAGATTTGTGCGCGCTCAAGCACATGTACTGTAGAGTTACTTTAATATAAAGTTTAAACAGAACAGTACCACAAGGAATGAAGTTTACTCATGAAACACAGGACATCCGGTATTAAGTCTACTGACAGCCAGCCAGACACACAAACACACGCGTCTGTAAAAGCGCGCGTGCTTGTGTAAAAATGCAGTTACACAAATGAAAAAGTTTCCATTGATAATGTATGCAGCATATGTTTTTACTTACATTATCAACCCCGAAAGGATGAAAAGCATAGTCGACCCCAAAGTGATTTAAAGCTGAGTCGATCCCAGCTGCATTTGAACTCAGAATGTTAAAGGCAGCCGCTAAGAATTTTGTCCGGCGTGGAAACGATTCCGCCAGTTCGCCGCCTTAAAAATACTGGTTTCAAATTTTGGTACAAGGCCAGCAATTTTTGCGGGAGAGGGTAAGTCGATTGCATCGACTCCGGTGCTCAACTTGTACTTATTTTATCGACCCCGAAATGATGAAAGGCAAAGTTGACCTCAGCGGAATTTGACCCCAAAAAGTAAAGACGGTACAGGACGGTATGCTTATGATTCTACCAGTTCACTGCATTCACATCTTTATAATAATAATAATAATCGTTTCAAAATTTGACACGATGCCAGTAATTTCGAGGGAGGGAGTTCAACTGGTACTATTTTTATGAAAGGTAAAGTCAACCACAGAACGTGAAGACGGTACAAGACAATACAATGCGGGGTTACGTAAATGAAGCGTGTAAACAGTGAAAATGATGACCAAATAAATTTTAACAAAGAAAAATTCCGCCCAGAAGGGACTTCCTAGAGTTGCTCTACCCACCAGGGCAAGTGTCCTCTTCACATCGTTTACGGGTGCATGTTTAGAATAGGCTCATTTACTCGGACCATACTTGCCACGTTCACTAGCGTTTCAATAAAACTGCAGGGCAGGCAACGATTTTCACTCTGACCTCACCTTTCTTTTCAAGTGAAATTTAAAGATCTTGATGAGGGCTTGGCCAGAGTGGAAAGTATCTGTCTTCAGTCCTTTTAATTTGGTCCACCGCACAACCTCTTTTGCTAAGACCACCGAACCAATAAGCACCGTTTATCTTTTCGACCAAAAGAAGGCGGTGAAACGATCTTTATAATGAACTCAGCCGATAGCCGGATCCGTCCTGCGCATGACAGCAGGTGTTCGACATAAACCCACATGTCAGTAATGCTCGGACACTTAATGAGAGCATTGCAGAACAGTTTCTTTTTTTGTGGGGAGGGGATATAAAGGCTTACATAAAAGCCAAAAGCAGCATTAGTACGAAATAGAAAAATAGATCGGTTTGTAAGTGTACATCCGCTCTTCGATTTCGCAGGACTGGCTATCCTACCGTTCTCCCGCTAGTTACTGTAGATATCTGCCAAGGGGTCTCCAAACAAGTCTGTTACGTGAAAAAAAAGTTCGAAGGACAGACCATTCAAACTAAGCGATTGGCTACCCGCGCACCCAACCATCCCTTCTCATATTTCCGTGGTTGTTATCGGCCTTTTGTAACACTCTAACTCACTTGCCAAGAGTTGCGGCAGACCGACGATGTAGGCACTGAGATCCATCCTGCATTCCGGCTTACCACTCGTCCTGAACAATCGGGCAAAGTGCTGTTGAAAAGCTGCCGATATCTGTTTGGGGTCCAGTAAGAAGTGTCTATTTTGATTCGTCAAAGATCGAATTTCGGCTTTGTTGCTATGTTGCAATTCCGCTATTCGGACTCATTAAACGGTTTTCGTCGCCTTGCATCTTTGACCACGCACTTTGGCACTGACAACGGAACCTTTATATTCCGCCCTGAAGAATTAATCGCGGACTATTCTGACCACTGTTTATTGCAGCGATACAGCTTCTGAAAACGGGTTCGGAAGCCACAGTTTTTAGGACGGCGTCCACGTCATGACATTCAGTCATATCTAAAGATTTCGGCTGATTCAAACTGATCAGAGTCCCAACAAAGTCATTTTTATTCCCCATTTTCTCTATGATGCATTACATAAGGTGGAGGTTGTGGAAACCTGTTAGGGATAACACATGTTTGGACTTTCTCTGATGAGAACCTTTTCCCCAAGCAAGATAGAAAGACGTTAGTTAATAACATAATCAGCTTTCGTTAGGACTACAAAATTTAGCCACAGAAGCTATAAGTGAAATGCAACACAAAATTAACAAATTACACACTCATAGCGCATTGGGACAAATTCTTAATTGATGAAAGAAATCTGCCGTTAACAATCTAAAGCAGCACAGTCAGTAATAACGTTATCATCATTAATGTAACATTGTTCTTACGATTCTTGACGGCAATAAAACAGTAAAAGCAAATGTTATTAAAAGCCACTTCGTCCAGAACGTATCAGCCCCTAGGCTGAGATAGCAACCTGTTTCTTTTTTAACATTTTCATAATGAAAAAAAAAATAATGTCCCTTAAAAAGAAATAACGTATCCCTTAAGAATAAGGGATACGTTCGACAATGTTGTCCATAATATACAAAACTACTGGTTGGTCTTGGAACGCTTCTGTTCAATGTTTTGCTCGATCAGACTTGAACTGGGACTGAACAACAACAGTTATTAACAGTTATTATTTCATACAGTTATTAATTAACTAGTAATCAATAATTTCACCAAGTAGAATTCGGCATGAAAAGGGACAATTTCTCGGTAAACTTAAGTGATATTTTATAATTGGGGTTCAACAAAGATTTGCTTTACCCAAACCAAAGTTTAGAATAGCACAGCCACAGAACCTTAGCTATTCCCTCCTCCTCTCTCTCTCTCTTCTCTCCTCTCCTCTCTATATCTATATATATATATATCTATATTATATATATATATATATATATATTCTATCTATATATATATATATATATATATATATATATTATATTATATTATCTATATATATTATGATATACACGCTCATTACTTTCTTGAGCTTAACTAGGCGAACTGAGATGATTTTCGGGCGATAACTGATAAGCAATAGCTTTGTTTGCGTCTCGAAAATCATCACAATTTCTCATAGTTAACGCTCAACTCAAAGTAATGCGTGTATATAATATATAAACACACCCGCGCGAGTGTGTATGTGTGTCTTATGCAGTATATCATATTTGTCCGTCTGTACGGCGATGCTTCCTTTTGTAGCATCTGAGGTGCGACACTGTTACTAGTTCGTCGCTCAACTCTCATTTTTGATGCAAAGGAACATGGTGAGTTGGTCTCTATCATAACTCTTACGGCACGACATACTCCAGAGCCACAGAGAAATTAGAGAAGAAACATTCAGTACTTTACTGCCATTTAATTTTCTGAGCCCCAAATAAGGAAAGACGAAGTTGAACAAGATTTGTGCTAAGAATGGCCATCCGGAATAATTGCCGGAAGATATTTTTCCGTCGAGGTTTCGAACTAGCAGAATCTGTTTCTTTATTACCCACAAGGGGCTAAACACAGAGGGGACAAACAAAGACAGACAAACAGATTAAGTCGATTACATCGACCCCAATGCGTAACTGGTACTTAATTTATCGACCCCGAAAGGATGAAAGGCAAAGTCGACCTTGGCGGGAGCTAGCAGAATCGTTAGCCCGTCTCGCAAAATACTTGGTGGCATTTCTTGCGGCTCTTTAATGCTCTGAATTCAAGTCCATCCGAGTGAAGTACTGGAGACGATGTAATCGATTCGCCCCCACCCCCCTAAATTGCTGGCCTTGAATCCTGTCACGGGCTGGCGTCTCGTTCAGAGGAATGTTGCGATTGGGATCGCTTATATGCCATGAAAGCTAGATAACAGGTTTAATGGGTCCAGTGCTCAATAAAAAAAGGAAAAAAGAAATAAGGAAAATTGACTGACTCTTTAGGGTTTCTGCTCACCACGCTTTGTAGGCGTGCACACATGCACACTGATGCACACATAGGTAAATAAGTCATACAAGCATGTCTACACTAACGCATAATATATGGATCTCCTCTTTCAACGATGATTATTTAGTGGTTGGATACTGACTCTAAAGAGTCAGTCAATTTTCCTTATTAAGGCGACGAGCTGGCAGAAACGTTAGCGCGCCGGGCGAAATGCGTAGCCGTATTTCATCTGTCGTTACGTTGTGAGTTCAAATTCCGCCGAGGTCGACTTTGCCTTTCATCCTTTTGGGGTCGATAAATTAAGTACCACTTACGCACTGGGGTCGATGTAATCGACTTAATACCTATGTCTGTCCTTGTTTGTCCTCTCTGTGTTTAGCCCTTTGTGGGTAATAAAGAAATAGGTTGGATAGCTGTTCATTGAATTAGCGCGCTAAGTAGCTGAGCAGACAACAGCGTGACACAACCCGTTACAAGCCTGGACCTTCCGAAGCTTCTACATAGTCTCCATCTATTTAATACAGTGCAGAATCACCTCCCTCCGACAAGTCATCCTAACGAGACGTCTGCGTTGGCTGGGTCGTCAACCAGGAGAATTGCGTGTGTGTGTGTGTGTGTGTGTGTATTCATGGACAAAGATTTGAAGCTAAACACGTTGGCTGGGTCGTCAACGTTGGCTGCGTTGGCTGGGTCGTCAACCAACTACGAAGCAATTGCCCCAGCTCCCCTTCAGGGTTGGCGAAAGCGATGTTGGTGGACAACGAAAAACATGGCTGATGACAGTCAAGGCTGATCTGGAACCCAACCTAGGCCCCCATATCTACAGCGTTCGCCCTTGGAATAAGGAGTGGTTGGAGATCACCCAGTCGTTAGCCTCAAATCGCCAGGCCTGGTCGGCGTTTGTGAGAGATGCAGCATTGAGGATGAATGAAGCCAGCTCAACCCAACCCGGGTGAATGCTGTCAAGTCAAGTCAAGTCAAGTCTATTTAATTACACCCACAAAACAGAACGACTAGAAGTTATAGGTAAAAAAAAACCCCATCCAATACATCGCAGATTGATATCGAACTCAGAATCTGGCCACTGCGAGTCAAGCTTCTTAACAGTTCAGTCACGCACTGCCCATGCAAACACATACACGTTGCATGCAGTACTGTAAATCTATCGTTATTACAGTAAATAGCCACTGTTGATCACAACAGCTTTTATTGTAGAGATTTCATGCAGCCTTCGTAGAGGTTATTGATTTCATTAACATTCTTTGAATTATATCGCTTTCTGGAGAGTTGAACCGTTTCTATAGAGGCTCAAACAATAATAACAAAAAAAAAAACAAAAAAAAATGTAACTATACGACAATATCTTTTTCCATATATGCTTCGAAGTCTGTTGATTTCGACTCATCTGCACACGTGTTTAGCTTCATATCTATGGCCATGAACACACACACACACAAACACACACAC
>NC_043013.1:3973027-4000527 GCF_006345805.1 Octopus sinensis
CGCCTGCGCCTGTGAGTAAATATATGTATATATATATATATATATATATATATATATATATAAAATATATAATAAATAAAAACATATGCATATATACATACATATATGTACGTACCTACCTCTACATGTATATATACACGCATATATGAGTACAGGACACAAAAAAAAAACGTCGAACACAATGAGAAACGAAAACATAGACACAAACATAAGGAACTGGACATTTTTCTTAAGGACAAATAACACAAGGAAAAAACCCCTTCTTCAGTCGCCATGGTTTCATCTACTATATATATATATATAATATATATATATATATATATATATATGCGTATGTGTCTTTGAGTCTTTGTGCCCCACCACCGCTTGACAACTTGTGTTGGTGCGATTACGTCTCCAGTAGGTTAGCGGTTCGGCAAAAGAACAGATAAAATATATATCAGGCTTCAAAAAATAAAAATAACCTCTGGAGGCGATTCGTTCCACTAAAAAATTTCTTTATGGTGGTGCCTCAGTATGGCCGCTATCTAATGACTGAAACAAGTAAAAGGTAAACGTAGGCTAGTATTTGGAATAAATTTAGCTACTATTTTTGGAACGTTAATTGAGCATGTAGGGTGTCTATCGTTGGCTGGTCTAAGCGCCAAAAGCCCATGTTGGCATTTCTACAGGGCAACAATGTAATACCAGAAACTGCGGTTTTTGTGCAATATATATATAGGTGGGTACCGTAGGAGTTTTCATGTATAGTCCATGTTCGGCTACGGTTAAATTAAAAGAAAAAATTGAAGATGTGTGAGTCTCGGTATTCTTTTTAATTGTTTTCTATATATAAGGGGGGGGGGTGTACCGAAAAGTAACCGGAAACGTTCTCTGTGGGACAAGCACGTTGTAGTTCAGGCTTCCGTCTGTAGATGCCGCTTGATGTGACCCCCATGCATCAGCCTACTGGCCAGCGTCATCGAGTGCAGTCGTACTGTCACGTGGTGCATCTTTGTTTTGCAGTTCTTCTTCCCTGTTCGTCGATTTTTGCGATGGCTGAAATGAAGGGACGGCGTATTTCCATGAAATTCTGTTTTCTGCTGGGGAAAACGGCTGGCGAAACAGTTGTCATGCTTTAAACAGCTTACAAGAATGCTGCCACGCACAAAACAAGCTTACGAGTGGTTTTCCCGCTTTAGGAATAGTCACTTATTGCTTGAAGACCAATCTCGTTGAGGACGATCGTCGACCTCTCGAAGGAATGAAAATATCACGAAAATTTGTGAACTGATCTTGGAGGATTGTCGCCGAACAATTGACAAACTTGTCGATATGACTGGTGTGTCCTGGAGCTCCGGTCAACGAATTTTGAGCAAAATTTGTGTCTCACTTGCTCACAGAAGACCAAAAGCAGTCACGACTGAATGTGTATCGTGAGCTGAAAGAAAAGTTGTTGGAAGTTGATCTGTACCTTTTTCCGAAGGTCATCGCAGGTGACGAAAGCTGGTGCTACGGCCGCGACAAGGAAATGAAGCAGTAATCAAGTCAATGAAAGAATTCAATGTCACCAAGTTCCCCACGCCAAATGCGTCAAGTAAAGTCCTATGTCAAGGAGATCTGATTTGTTTCATCGATGCGAAAGGAATTGTCTACACAACATTTATTCCTCGTGGGTCAAACTATTAACCAGGCATTTTGCTTGGTAGTTCTGAAGCGTTTGCGAGACACAGCGAGACGAAAACATTCCCGAACAATGGCAAAGTGGAGAGTGGTGGTTTCTTCACGAAAATGCACCTTCGCCCACTGCCTTGAGTGTGAGACAGTTTTTGATCAAAAACCACATGTCCTCGTTTACCCACCCTCCCTATTCTTCTGATCTTGTTCCCTGCAACTTTTTTCTGTCCACCCGAATGAAAAACGTCCTTAAAGGAAACTATTTTGCAGATGTGGAATAGGTAAAGAAAGAAAAACGATGGATGCGTTAAAAGGAATCACTCCGCATGAGTTTTAGGACTGATTCGAACAGTGGAAAACACGCCTGGATGAATGCATTGTTTCGAATGGAGAATATTTTGAAGGTGATAAAAGTGTAAACATGTGAAACTAAGTGAATAAAATAATTTTGCAAAATTCAGGTTTCTTTTGGGTACACACACACGCGCGCAACCCCCCTACTTTTCATGACACATTGTCTGATATATATATGTTTAAAATATCATTTTAAAGCAAAAACAGTGCAAGTTATAAAAATTAATAATATAGCATTATTAATTTTGAAAGCTAGCATTTTAAAACTTTATAAATATATTCGACACACACATAAATACGTGCTGGGAGAAGTGTTAGCACACCGGGCAAAATACTTTGCGGCATTTCATCCGTCATCACGTTCAGAGTTCGAATTCCGCCGAGGTCGAATTTGCCTCTCATATTTTCGTGGTCGAAAAAAAATAAGTAGCAGCCGAGCTCTGGGACCGAAATTTCAGATCTTGCGTCAAAATTTGAAAACAACATAGGTCGATAGTTTGTGCTATTACCTGATATTTCAAAATTTCAGGAAAAGGGCCCTTTCTTCAGGAAGCTTACGGATAAAAGGTGTTCATAGCTGAAGTGTCTGTTCTGTAGTCTGTGTTTATAGCGACATCAGCTATTAATACCTTTACTCTATAGATTTCCTTATGCAGGGCCCCTAAACCTGAATTAGTGAAATGTCAGGTAATAGTACTAACCGGCAATCTGCATTATTAATTTTGAAAGCTAGCATTTTAAAACTTTATAAATATATTCGAAACACACATAAATACGTCCATATATACGTACGTACATGTATGCATGTATGTATGTACATATATATATGTACATTCACATTTGTATGTATGCATTTACATCATATATCTTAAAGCAATCATTCAGGATCTGTTTATGCGTTATATATACAGGAGTTGGACAAAATAATGGAAACACCTTAAAATTTCAAACAAATTTATTTTAATATTGGGTAGGACCGCCTTTGGTAGTAATTACAGCTTGAATTCTATGAGGTATGGACTTGTATAAAGTTTGAATGTTTCCAAAGGAATTTTTGTCCATTCTTCAGCTAAAATAGTCTACAGTTCTTGTAGTGATGATGGTGGAGGATATAGACTCCTTACTTGTTTTTCCAAAATGCACCGTAAATGTTCAATAATATTGAGATCTGGAGACTGTGGTGGTCAGATAAGATGTTCAACTTCTCTAGGATGTTCCTCGTGCCATTCAATAACAACTTTAGCTGTGTGAATTGGTGCATTATCATCCTGAAAGCTTGCGTTTCCCTCCGGAAACAGTTCCGCCATCATAAGATGAATTTGATCAGATTACATGCTTAAATAGTCTTTACTATTAATTCTGCCATGAAGGGAAACCTTTGGGCTGACGGATTTCCAAGATATAGCCCCCCAGATCATCACAGATCCTCCTCCATGTTTAACAGTTTGAAGAAGGGAGTCTAGGCCAAATGCTTCTTTTGGCTGTCTCCACTCATATACTTGACCGGTGGTCAGAAATAAGGTAAAGAATGACTCAACCGAGAAAATAACATTCTTCCACTGCTCTAAGGACCAATTCTATAGGTTTTTACTCCACTCTAAACGCTTTGCAACGTTTGTTTTTCAAGGTAGTGGTTTTCTGATTGCAGCTCTCCCATGAAATCCGGCTTTGTGCAGCTGGGTTATCGAGGTGGTCATTAAGCTCTGCAGTAATTTTGGGAGATATACTTTTGTGATCCATTTTTAACAATTCGCGTAAGAGTCCGACAGTCCCTATCTGAAAGTTCTGGTTTTCTTCCGGAGTTCTGTTTCGACGAGGAGGTTTTCCCCTCTTTCTCAAAGGCTGTCATTACTTTCGAGACTTCTTGATGCACCAAACATTCCGGCTGTTTTCATTACGCTAGCGCCTGCCTTACGAGCACCAACAATTTGACCTCTTTGAAAGTCCGATAGATCTCATTTTATGAATTTTAATTACATTTTTCTGATGATTTCTGAAAAGAAACAGCAACTTTAGCAAAACATATTAAGCAGCACTAATAATAAAAAAAACCCATAAAAATAACCAAGCTTTTGATGGTTTTATAGATATTTTAAAATTTTAATGCTATGATGCTTGGTGTTTCCATTATTTCGTCCAACCGCTGTATATACCCACGACGAAAGAAAATAGTATTCGAATACCAAAGGTAGTGTAATATGCCTTTGTTAAAACTACAAAAATCTTCACAAACTGTTACTCAGAGTTTCACTTTCCAATTCATCCAACAATATGATCACAACTGTTCGACGAACGGGAACGTGAAACTCTGAAAGTTTGTGAAGTAATAGTTTGTGAAGATTTTTGCAGCTTTAATAAAAGTTTTATATTGTTGATTGCATCGACCCTAGTACTCAACTGGTACTTATTTTATCGACCTCAAGAGAATGAACGGCAAAGTCGACCACAGGGGCATTTGAACTTAGAACGCAATGCTGGACGAAATGCTGTTTAGCATTTCGTCCGACGTCCTAACGATTCTGTTAGCTTACTGCCTTATACGCATATACATATATACACACAATGGAATTACTGTCGACTTTTCTAAGTTCACCTACTTTTTGATAGCTTTCGCATCTCACAGAGTGTTCAAGGATTTCTTATCACCAAGCAAGCTTGAAAGGGCTGCAGGTTTTATCGATGGCGACGGTGACCTGAACATGTAGCAGGTTGTGCGTAACTTATTTCGAAAAGGAAAAACATAATGTAACCTTTGGTTTACAAAAGATGAAAATGAATCGTCATGACACGGAAGCTTTCCTCATAAATTGGTCCAATCACGGCGAACCTAAGTCCGTAAGTCCGTAACCCCTCAAGCAACTAATAATCGTCCACATCCAAGATTCTTATCATCATCATCATTGTTCGACCGTGGTCGAGACAATGGAATTTACTATGTTGCGCCATACTTCACGGTCCATCATGGTATTACGGAGGTCCTGTTGCTGGATGCCTGTATCCCTGGAGATTACATCAGGGTAGGAGAGTGTGCGCCCTCTGGTGTTGCGAGTAGATGGCTTCCAGAGGAGAAGAGTAGAAATTACTTCTTTTTCAGCTCTACAACAATTTCCAGCAAACTGGACTCTCCTACCTTTCACAAGAGATGACACAGGTGGTAATTTCCCATATATTTGCATTTTGGTTGGATGGCGCCTCCATGAGAGATTTTGAGCTCTCATAAGGAGGTGAGTGTAGGTTCCATCCAACCGCCTCTCAAACTTCTTTGATAACGTCCAGGTTTCTGAGCCATATAGTAGGATTGGTTCGACTGTGGCTTTGAATATTTCAAGTTTGAAGATTCTTAACCCTTCTCCTGTCAGTCACTTCTTTGAGTCGATCCACTCATCCTTTCGCTCGCATACAACAAATATACAAAAAAGCACACTCCAAACACCTCCACATGTAAAAGCCCACGCCACTGCCAAGACGCCATCTTTAAAAGAGCGTATTAGCGCTACAGTGTATGCGTGTGTATGTGTGTGTGTGTGTGTGTGTGTGTGTAAGAGAGAGAGAGAGAGAGAGAGAGAGAGAGAGAGAGAGAGAGAGAGAGAGAGGAGAGAGAGAGGAGAGAGAGAGAGAGAGAGAGAGAGCATATAATTTGATAATAGAATTAGTGGAAGGATGTAAGCAATAAATGAAAACCTGGTGGATTTGATCTGAAAACCGCTGGAAAGACTATTCAGGCATGCAGACTATCATGTGCATACATATATACATTCAAACACACAGATACTTAATACAAATATCTGTGTGTGTGTCTGTTTGTACCCCACCACCGCTTGACAACCGGGTGTATTTACATCCCCGTCGCTTAGTGGTTCGGTAAAAGAGACCGATAGAACAAGCACTTGGTTTAAAAATTATAATGAGACTTGGGTTCGATTTGTTCGACTAAAACCCTTCAAGGCGGTGCCTCGGCTTGGCCACAGTCAAATGACTGAAACAAGTAAAAGGATAAAATATATACACACACACACACAGGCATATAAATGTTCGTTAAACACTTGCTCAATGTGTTATGAAGTCATTTTTAGTTTCGCACCAAAATTGGAGGATTTTAAGTGCATTTCAACGTTCATTGAGCGATTTATGACCAAAGCTTTCCTGTCAATAACCACATCGTCTTTTATTCGGGAGCGCATTAATCACCGCGTCCTTCTGATTCGAAAATCGTACGCTGGTATGCGACTTGGCTGCTATTTTTATGATCAAGTAACTGCGCCTTGGTTCACTTACACGCCGTCTCGTATTTTCCGACGCTGATGGAATAGACTCGTCATCAGCGATATTCTAGTCGTGGCCACCTCGTCTTTTTAGCGGCATGAGATACGAAATTAGTCATCGAATTCTTTTTTTTTATTCAAGACAGTAAGGTTAATTTGTTGCTGGGTACATTAACATTTTACTAAGTTAGACAATCTATCTATCTATCTATCTATCTATCTATCTATCTATCTATCTATCTATCTATCTATCTATCTATCTATCTATCTATCTATCTATCTATCTATCTATCTATCTATCTATCTATCTATCTCTCTATCTATCTATCTCTCTCTCTATCTATCTATCTATCTATTATTATATATCTATCATCTATTATCTATCATCTATCTATCTATCTATCTATATGTATATGTGTGTGCGTGTGTATTAATACTATAAATATATATAACATTATATATTATAAATATATGATATATGGATATATATTATATATATATATATATATATATTATTATACTATAGCAATATACATTAGATATATATATATATATATATATTATATATATATATATATTATTACATATATATTATATATATACTATAGGCATATCACACATACATATATATGTGTGTGTATGAATGTATATATTTATCAATCTATCTATTTATCTATCTATTTAGCTAGCTAGCTAGCTATCTGTCTGTCTATCTATCTATCTATCTATCTATCTATCTATCTATCTATCTATCTATCTATCTATCTATCTATCTATCTATATCTATATGTGTGTGCGTGTGTATTAAATACTCTAAATGTTATAGACATATATATATTATAAATATATGATATATAGTATATATATATATATATATAATATATATATATATAATACTAGCAGTATCGCCCGCGTTGCTCAGGTTTGTAAGGGAAATAACTATAAAGCATTTTTAGAGAGTTATAGCCAAAAAATAGCAAAAAAATGGAAAAAAATGATGGTAAATTTTTTTGAGAGTAAAAAAGGTGGAGTTGCGTCCCCTAGACAGTTTGCTGTTTGTGTTTCTGATTCTCGACCCCATATCGAATTTATCGATTTTTTTCAGAACTGGGGGAACTTTTCAAAATTTTCGCTGCGTTAGTTTTGAATTATGACATTGGGCTATGTGTGTGTCAAGTTTCATCAGAATCGGTTGAAAGCCGTGGTCAGGGTGAGGGTACAAGCAAACAGACACACAGAAACACGCACAGACAAACTGCCGTTTATATAGAGAGAGATATATATACTATATAATATACATACATATATATATATATATATATATATTATTATATATATTATATATATATATATAATATATATATATATATATACATATAGGCATATACACACATACATATATATGTGTGTGTATGAATGTATATATTATATCAATCTATCTATTTATCTATCTATTTAGCTAGCTAGCTACCTATCTGTCTGTCTATCTATCTATCTATCTATCTATCTATCTATCTATCTATCTATCTATCTATCTATCTATCTATCTATCTGTCTGTCTATCTCTCTATCTATCTATCTATCTATCTATCTATCTATCTATCTATCTATCTATCTATCTATCTGTCTGTCTATCTCTCTATCTATACCTGTTACTCTCACTTTGTTTTATCTTGCTCTTTCACACCTACACACAAATACACCCCACCTCCACACACACACATACACACACACACCCAGAGGCGCGGAGTCTGTTATACTATTTCGCTCATTATCTCCCTATCTATCATACTTGCTCTATCTTAATATGACGCCCACACACACCGTCTGTGTATCTCGTTTCAGTGTGTCACCACCCAGCATTCAAAGAAGTCGATACATTTGACAATTTAATTATATCAAAGATAATGCCTTGTGTGTTTATGACTCTGTGTATGTGTGTAGATGTGTTTGCGCGCGCGCGCGCACGCGTGTGTGTGTGCTCGTGTGTGTGTGTGTGTGCTCGTGTGTGTGTGTGTGTGCTCGTGTGTGTGTGTGTGTGTGTGTGTGTGTGTGCTCGTGTCTGTGTGTGCGTGCTCGTGTCTGTGTGTGTACGCAACTATGTTTCTAGGTATGAGTGTATATATGATTATATGTGTTTGCGGCGAACTGGCAGAAACGTTAGCGCGCCGGGCGAAATGCTTTGCGGTATTTCGTCTGTCGTAACGTTCTGAGTTCAAACTCAGCCGAGGTCAACTTTGCCTTTCATCCTTTCGGGGTCGATAAATAAAGTACCAGTTTCGCACCGGGGGCGATACAATCGACTCAATCCCTTCGTCTGTCCTTGTTTGTCCCCTCTATGTTTAGCCTCTTCTGGGCAGTAAAGAAATATATATTTCAGCATTTATATAAGTATGTTCATGAGTTTGCGTGCATGTTTATATATAAATACACATGTATACATTCACGTATGACCATATGCGTATATGTATGCGCGTATGACTTTGTATTACTGAACATGCGTGTGTCTCTATACTTATGAACGTAGCTATGCATGCATGCATGTTTCTCTTCATGCATTTCCCTTCCCCAGCCTAAGTGTCTACTCCCAGCTTGTCTGTCTTAAAATATAATATATATCTATCTTTATTGATTAAGCAATCATCCACATAACCACCTTCCCCGCATCAGTCCGTTCATCTCTCAACATTTTTACCTTAGTGATAATAGTTCTTTCTCCTTCAAATTCTCCACTACTTATTGCTAACAATTCCGTTACAGTAACAGACAACAAACAATTTTAGTATCCATTCACCCATCGATCTATCGATCAATTGATCCCTCCATCCAGCTATCCGTTCGTCCGTCCATCCACCATCTGTCTGTTGTCTGTCTGTCTATCTGTCTGTCTGTCAAACTATCATGGTGCGCGCATGTATATATACAGGGTGCGGTGAATAAACTGTTGTTTAAATTACGTAAAAATGAAAATAACACTGACGTCTCATTTTAACAAATATATTTATCCAAATGAGATGGAAATATCTTGAAATACTCAAGAGTAAATTTATTCAATAAAAGTGCCATTTGCTTCAACCACGGCCTCCAGACGACTACGGAATCTCCTGTAAATCTTCTGGAGAAGGCTGCCATAATCCTTATGCGTCCCACGCATAATAATCAAGAGGGTTGCAATCCGGGGAGTTAGGTGGCCAAGTGTTAGGGGTGATGTGCTCGCAGAAATTGTCGGACAGCCATGACTAGGTTCTCCAGCTTGTGTGACATGGTGCAGAGTCCTGTTGCTAGACATAGGGTCTTCTAGCAGCCACCCTCTTGACCGAGGGCAGCACTACCATCGCCAGGCACTTGATGTAACCCTCCGTGTTGAGTCTGAGGCCGTGTGGGAAGATGAATGGGGGCATAACGTCACCATCACTAGTGATCACTCTCCAACCACCCTGATATTGACTGGATGTTTGGCTTTTATCCCTCTCGGTACACGTCTTCAGATAGACAACCAAACACACTTAAATATTCGTATTGGAGCTTCCGGTGCGAATGCCAAGCAGTACAGCATGTCATTTCCAACTTTCTGGCAGAGTGATATATATATATGTTGATGAAATTTTTTTCTGTAAAAAAACTTCATTCTATATTAGTAGTAAACTTTTGACTATTCGCTATAGGGACTGGTAACCACTATAAGCTGTAGTGGAGAACAGTTCACACGTGTGCTGAGGCTGACCAAAGGATTTTATGTTTAGATATATATGGGTTACTTATATGTACTGATGATTTTTGCTTCGGCTTTTTTCCATGGGCGCATGTAAGTATCTTATTTATATCCTTTCGTATTTTCTACTGAAGAGGAAAAAACCTATCATGAGATTAATTCCGAAATTGATTCAATATAGAAATAACGAACTTTTAAAAAAAATTCTATCGGCCGGCTTTCCCCGATTTCAGGTCTTCGTGTTTTTCTGTAGCGAGTAAATAATATGTGGAAATTGACGATTTAAAAGTCTGTTATCAGCATATTGGCATAGAAATAATTTTCTTTAGTCCTTATTTATAAGATGTATATATATATATATATATATATATATTCTTTTACTCTTTTACTTGTTTCAGTCATTTGACTGTAGCCATGCGGGACCCTAACACTGATGTTTTTAAAGCCTAGTACTTATTGTATCGGTTTCTTCTTACGAACCGCAATGTCACGGGGACGTAAACACACGAATACCAGTTGTGAAGCGGTAATGGGAGACAAACACACACACACATATATGTATGTAAGTATGCATGTATGTATGTATGTATATATGTGTATTATTAAGTTAGACATGGCCTGGGCCAATAATGGCCGAAACCTATCAAAGTATCAAAGTATATATATATATATATAATATATATATATATATATATATATTTGTGTGTCTGTGTTACCCCACCATCGCTTGACAACCGATGTTAGTGTGTTTTTGTCCTCAGAACTTAGCGGTTCGGCAAAAGCAATTGATAGAATAAGTAGTAGGCTTACAAAGAAGAAGTCCTGGGGTCGATTTGTTTGACTAAAAGGGGTGCTCCAGTATGACTGAAATAAAAAAATACACACGCACGAGCATAAACGCAATAAAACGCACATATACCTCCACACACGTTCACACACACATATACACACGCACACGCGTACACACACGCACACACAAGCATACACACATATACACATGCACATACATACACACACATGTACGCATACATACCGCCACCACACATAACACACACTCATACATACACGCACTCAATTACACATACATGGCCATATACAAACATGCACAAACACGCACACACACACGCATGCACACACACACAGAGGAACGCACATATACTCAACAGACACAACCTCCTACACATACATACGCGCGCACACACACACACGCATACACCCACACATGCACACACAGACGCATGCACACACTACACACACAACATATACATACATGCACAAATGTACATGCACACACACATACTTCAAACTGCCAGTTAAACACGTTTCTACTGACCATTCCTCTACGCTCACAAGACTGTCACTCTGCTACTAAATTCTTCTCACAACATTAAGCGACAAAAACTTCACTCACACATACACATATAAACAGCCAAAATCAGATAGACACACACAACACATACACACACAAACGCACACACACACACACTGACTTGCGCGCACACAAACCTCCTTCTCTTACAATCTCCTGTCTTAGAAGGAACTTTTTCTTCACCCACATGTGCATCGTTGGCAATTTTCTTCCTCCGTCTTCCCTTCTATTGGACTTATCGAAGAAGAGCGTCTGCTCGAAACGTTAAACCATCTTTCTTTCCTTCCCTGAGCGTCTGCTAATACAGTACATGTACCACGTACTCGCGTTGTTGTGTTTTTTGTGTTTCTTCTTTTTGGGATTTACTATATATATATATATATATATATATATATATATATATATATATATATATATATATAAACAAATAATTCAAATAAACGGATGATAAACGAAAGAAAAAAAAGAAAAACAACGAACGTGAGGACGTGCACAAGAAGTATATTTACTTGATGCTCGGTGAAAGGACAGAGTTCAACGTTTCGAGTATAGCATTTCGTCAGAAAGGAGAAAGGGAAAGTCCAAAGAAGGAGAAGAAGAAATCGCCAACGGGCCACGTGTAGTTATATATGAAATATAAATAAATAAATAAATATCTATATATATATATATATATATATATATATATTATATATATATATATATATATATATATATATATATATTTATGTATATGTATATATATATATGTATATATGAAAGGTAAGGCAAATCATATTTTAACAAACGTACCTTTCAGTGGAAAATAAAGGAAGTGGTTATAACCCACGTTTTTATCTCTCTCTAATTAGAAACATTGGTATCGATCTAATGAGTTTCTACTTTTGTTAACCTTTCTTCAGAGCAGGTATACTTATCTACTACTCACAAAGAAATTACTGCTATTTATAGTGTATACAAAATCGGACACCTAAACGTAACTGTATAACTAGCATGTGCTGACAACGAATATGATTAAGCAATTAATAACACAAAACAGAACTCTTGAAAAATATGAAATATAAGACATCGATTTTAATGTAAACTCACTATTTTAGCTTCGAGTGAAAAGCAATTCTGTGGGACAGAGAAAGGGTATTCATTCTCTGATGAAAGTGCAAGAAAACCAGAAACTAGTTAGAGCAATCCCGTTTTTTGCGCTCATGGACATATAAAACCGTCTTCATAAGTATTTTGTTTACCTTTAACAGTGACTTCAAATGATATGTTCATTTGAAATAAAATACTTTTAAAATTATCAAAAACCTTGCCTTTTTATGAATAAAATATTTACATTGTCAATGCGTGCGTTGTTATGAAAATTAGGCAGAGTAATTTAGCAGTGTCCGAATTTGTAAACATCATAAATATCGACAAGTTACTGATCTCTCTAAGGACAGATGATGAGAATTTTTTCTCTGATGGTGATCTAACAAGACTAGAAACTGGTGAGTTCCTAGTCTTCTGCTCATGTTGAGATAAAAATTAGTTGTGTAACCTCTTTGTTTACTCCACGAAATGAAATTAAACTTGTATTTTTATTAAAGAATTATCACTTACATTTAAAATGCTATTAATATTAACTTTTACCACACAGATTTCGCTTCTGGATATTTCCTTCATCAGCTTTCAACATGGGATCACGACGATTTCGGCATCTTCTCATAATATTTCCTCCCCCGTTGTGACAAATATTTTTGATACTACCAGAAATGTTTAAAGGTTGTTTTAGCCTACATAGCAACATGCATGTTTTCCTCTGTCATTCCTACGGCTACCATTTAAAACCAAACTAGTTGGATGGTTGAGTAGCTGCAAATACCCAACTCATATAAGTAACGGACGACCCAAACCTGCTCCAGATACACATGTAGAGGTAAATCTAAATATTCTCTAAGACAGGAGTGCGATTTATCTTCCGTTGTTTATGAAGTTCAGGTTTCCAGTAATCTACAACAATGGTTGTACAGATATCAAACGTTATATCGGAGCCGTGAATGGAAAATTTAAATCACCTTTCGAATTTTAATATATATTAATTCTAAATGCTCAATTGGCACTTATTTTATCGACATCAAAAAGAAGAAAAGCAAAGTCAGCCACGGCAGAATTTGAACTCAGAACGTGAAGACGGCGAAATGTCCGGCGTGCTAACGATTCTGCCAGTTCGCCGCGTTCAGCGAAATGTTAATATTAACACACAACACACACACACTCACGCACGCACGCACGCTCACACACAGACACACGCAATAATATATATTTTCGTATAATATATAGTTTCATACGTAAATATTAAGCAACTATCAGACACTAAACATCAACTTATTACTCATATATTCACGAGATATTCCTTGGAACTTCTGGCAAGATGCGAGCGAACAAGTCTAGCATGTGGAAATATATGCTTGTAAGACAGAGTATTCAATTCCAACGATTTGTGTTCCACACAATATCTCTACGCGTCTACCATTTCATCAGCTGAAATCGACTTTTCAAAGCACTCAGAGAGTCGTAACACGCCGTCAAGAGAGACTTCTATTTCTAATTTCCAGTTTTGAATGTTTCTCTCATTGCAAACAGTTCGCCAAAATGCACTGAAAAACCCCGCGGATCTTTTCGGTTTGAACGGCAGTTTTTTTCTAGCGGTGTCATATGAAATTGTCACCCATGATTATGACCCTAGTATCGATCTATTGCATTTCAATCTGTTTTAGGGTTAGGGTTAGTTGGGGTTAGTTAGGGTTTGGGTTAGGGTTAGGGGTGGGGTGAAGGGTATCTTTTTTTCTTCAGAAATGTAAATAAACCCAATCTGTTTCTTAAATGAGGGACATATTCATACGGTACAGAATGTTTTCACCTCAATAGATGGTCATTGATTGGTTGAAATTGCAGAAATTGACGAAAAAACAAACAACAAATATCTTACAAACTATAGAATTTTCTCAATAAAGCCAAGAGAAAAAGATGTTTTATAAACACATTCTACCAGTATACGAAGTTTAAAAGTGTTTAGTTAACTAGAAATTATGTTAAAAAACTGCCGTTCAAACCGAAAAGATCCTACCCCGCTCATGTGTTTGGAATCGGAATGCACACACTCACTGTGCACTACGGACAGTTTTAGTGCATTCGTGTTGCAGCCCATGTGCTCTAATTCGGACAAGGCAACCTTCGTGTTTCGCTTAGAACAAATTGTCGTGATCTGTTCTCGCCGTCAGTATGTCTTTTGTGATGCCTCTTTAGTTCACTTGTTCCAAGCGACTAACGAGTTCCCTTTTTATTCTATTTTCCTCTATCACTATCTCTTTGCTAAAAGTTACCATGTCTTTTCTAATTTTGATTTTTAGCAAACTTGCCGCCTGTTGCTGATCATGGCCTCCGCGAATTCTTCTGTAGCTAGTGTGCCAATCCGATTCCCCAAACCTTTCTGCACCTGGAAGGACGCGTTTATCTTCGTGTAACTGGCTTCTTGTCCGTTTTTTATTTTCTTTGTGAAGATTACGAATTTGTGATCTGATTAGTCAATTTCCTGAACCTGCAGGAAACTTGCACTAAACCGATTTGCTCTAGAAAGCCTGATCGCCCTGGATGACTCACTGCGGTTTGACCAAATACACAGATATATTGGGGAAATGGAAACAAAAGCTGTAAGGGCGAGAAGTGCCTGAGAAACATAGTAAGGCCTTTGCACTCCATTCTCTTACCAGCTACTCCTTCACAATCATTGCGTGCACCGAAATGTTGTTCCAATTGCCAAGTAACACTAATGAGTTGTTTCTAGGAAGTCACTCGGCGTCTAAAGAAAGGTTATCGGGTACTTGTTGGGGGTATAAAGACAACTAGTTTGAATGCTCCAACAATGCCTTCGTTGCAATGTGGTTGATGTAATTGTAATTATTCCATTTCTTGGTGGTTGTGGTAATTGTCATATTGGTTGCTTTACATTATGCGCGTTTTTGTTACTCTTCTTACTGAGTCCAAAAAGACGAAAAGCAATGTTGACCTCGGTGACATTTGAACTCAGAACGTAAAGAGCCGGAAGAAATGCTACTAAGAATTTTGTCAGATGCGCTAACGCATTTGGCTGTTTGCCGCCTTACGCTTTCAAATTTTGGCACAAGATCAGTAATTTTGTTGTAGAGATGGGTTAGCCAATTACATCGTCCACAGTACTCAATTAGTACTCCTAAACGATGAAAGATAAAGTTGACATCATCGGGATTTGAACTCAAATCTCCGAAGAAATACCGCTAAGGATTTTGTCTGAAGCGCTACCGATTTTGCTGCTTCCCATGTCAGACAAAAATTAAATACTCTGCTTAGAATATTGCAAAAATCTTTCACCAATGTAGAATTGTTGACTCATGTGTTAGCAATTCGATAAAATACAGTTAATTTGCTCGTTTATTTGTATGTATGTATGTATGTATGTATGTATGTGTGTATGTATGTGTGTATGTATGTATGTATGTATGTATGTACACACACACACATATACACGTATTCTTTGCAATTCCGATACAAGGCCAGCAATTTCGAGAGGAAATGGGAGTCGGTTACATCGATCCTTATGCTGACTGCTACTTTATTTTATCAAGCTCAAAAGGATGAGAAGCAAACTCTACTTCGGCGCGATTTGAACACAGAATATAAAGAGCCGGAAGAACTACTAATTAGCATTTTGTCCAACGTGTCTAACGATTCTGCCACCTCGCCACCTTCATAGACACGCACGCATTCAAACACATACACATACATGTATGTGTGTGTGTGTGTATACATGCATACATACATACATACATATATATATATAATATATATATATATATATATATATATATATATATATATATATATATATATATATATATATATATACTAAGCAATAAGGGTTTAGCAACGAATTGCCTTACCACATACCGAATTTAGAAATAGCAGTCAAAGGGTTATAGCTATTTCTTCTACTAAAAAGGGAGATCTCAGTATATATATATATATATACATACGTTACATATATATCAACGGAGAGAGATAGAGGAAGAGAGAAAGATAGAGAGATAGAGAGATAGAGAGAGAGAGAGAGAGAGAGGAGAGAGAGAGAGAGATAGAGAGAGAGAGAGAGGGGTGGGGAATACCACATTTGCACGTAAACATACATACATACAAAAATACATGAATCTACGTTGCGAAGCATACATAAATACATGGACAGATGCCTACATGTTTATGCATGTGTGTGTCCCGCCGTACAAGTGAGTGCTGAAGGCAGTGGGAGGAGAACCGAAGACGCTGCTGTAAAATTTTCAAACCTCAGAATAAAATATAAAAAAGCAATTAAAGAGAAGGGGAAAACAACAGACAATACAGCGAATAGACTTCCTCTTCCCACTCCCCTCTCACTATTGACTCACGTTCTCTATCTAACACTGTCTGCGGGGTTGGCTGTCTTCCTACAAACACTTCCACCACCACCACCACCACCACCACTGCCTTTATTTGCTTCTTTGTTTTGTTTGTTGGTGTTGCTACCACCACCCTTCATCGATTGTAGATATGCTGTGTTGTCTACAACTTGGTTTCGATTCTCGCTCAAGACCACTTCACTTATTTTACCGTTCATTATGAAAAGTCGTCTATCTATCTATCTATCTATCTATCTATCTATCTATCTATCTATCTATCTATCTATCTATCTATCTATCTATCTATCTCAAAACATACATATATATCTTTTGATATATATATATATATATATATATATATATATTATATATATATATATTTGTATATTGATAGATAGATATATACATATATATAGATACACACACACACGCGCATATATATATACATATACATATGTACGCTCATATATATACATATATGTATATACATACATATATGTATATACATACATATATATATATATATACATGATATATATATATACATACAAGAGTGAAATGGTTGAAGATTAGCGTCCCGCTTGAAACTCGGAGTACCAAGGAGTTTGAATCAAACTTTTTTGATACACTCCCCCACCACATATATATGCGCATATATATGTAAATATGTATATATATGTAGGTATACAAACATACACGCACAGAGGCGTAGCACTATGGTTGAAAAGTTTGTTTCCCAGCCATGTAGTCTCGGGTTCAGTCCACCGCACAGCACCTTGGGCAAATTTCTTCTACTACAGTCCGGATCGACCAAAGCCACTTGGTACGACCCTAACACATCAGTCTAGCCAACCGGTCTCGTCGAGTGGTGTCGTACTGTCACATGGCACGTCCTCGTTTTGAAGAGCTTCTCCCCTGTTCATCAATTTTTGCGATGGCTGAAACGAAGGGACAGCATGCTTCTATAAAATTCTGCTTTCTGCTAGGGAAAACGGTGGCTGAAACAGTTGTCATGCTTTAAACAGCTTAAAAGAATGCTGCCATGCACAAAACAAGCTTACGAGTGGTTTTCAAGCTTTAGGAATGGTCACTTATCGTTTTAAAACCAACCTCGTTGAGGGCGATCGTTGACCTCCTGAACGAATGAAAATATCACGAATTTTCGTGAACTGATCTTGGAGGACCGTTGCCGAACAATTGACAAACTTGTTGATATGACTGTTGTGTCGTAGAGCTCCTGCCAACGAATTTTGAGCGACGAATTGCAAGTGATGAGTTGCAGCAAAATTTATGTCTCACTTGATGACGGAAAATCAAAAGCAGTCACCACTGAATTTGTGTCGTGAATTGAAAAAAAAAAAACAGATGGAAGTTGATCCGAACCTTTTTCCGAAGGTCATTACCGTTGACGAAAGCTGGTGGTACGACTACGACCCGGAAACGCAGCAGTAATCAAGTTACTGAAAGCATTCAATATCACAATGCCCCCCGCCCCAAAAGCGCGTCAAGTGAAGTCCAATGATTTGTTTCATCTATGCGAAAGAAATTGCCCACATAGAATTTGTTCCTCCTGGTCAAACTGTTAACGAAACGTTTTTCTTGGCAGTTCTGGAGCTTTTGCGAGATGCGGTGAGACGAAAACGCCCCAACCAGTGGCAAAATGATTTCATCACGACAATACGCCTTCTTTCTGGGATTCTGAAGAATGACTGGTGGTTGCGGAAGCGACGTTTGAAAGATGTACTGGATGATCCGATATATTTACAAACTTATATTCGCACTCCTAGTATATCTCTGATAGTCTCCGGGCTTGGGGATGCTGTTGGTAACACCGTTGTTAACGTAGTCAATATGGCGCAAAGATCCGGTGGTGTTATCGCCGTGGTTATTACTACTAGTCATATGGTTGGGGATGTAGCTGCCGGCGATAGTGAGAGTGGGACCGGTGGTAACATATGGTGTGGAGCCGGTCATCCCATCGGTGTCGATGGTAATTGTTTGGATAACTCCTCTGTGTCGCTGGTCCTGGATTGGTCATTATCTCAAGGTGTGGCGATTGTACTGGTGGTAGCATATGGTGCGAGGCTGATCACGCTACCTGTGTCTATGACAATGGTTTGTCCATCATCGCTGGTAATCTAAACTAATAGGTATGAGGTCTGAGTGCTCCAATTGATAAGCTATAAGGACCCAAATTCACAACGGAGGCTGGAGTTGTGGTAGCCACCGTCCAATAGGGAGAGAACCGGGGATCCGTAGAATACATCTAAGTCAGAAGGTATAATTTTAAAAAGAGAAAAACAAAATCAAGGCAAGAAAAGCTTATCAGTTCACTTAAATTAGTTTAATGGTGAAGCGAAGTAAGCAAATAAAAGTAACATAATAGTGTCTTACAGGTGTTTCTGGGATATCCCAGGTAATGGAACAATGTGCTGATCCACATTTCCATATACTGCGTATTCCGTCATCGGAGGCGAAATATAAATCATATAAATAAGAGAAATATAGGCAGGAAACTTTTATGTGGAGATGTAAAGAAAAATTTGATGTAGAGACATATGTAGGAAGGTATGAAGTCCAAGGTTCGTTATAGCTCATAGTTCATCCTGTTCCGGAGGGTATGTTTATCCATATTCCCGTGAAGGTGAACCTCCTTACGCGTATTCCTAAGATATATAGGAATATAACGAACCTTGAACTTCATACCCTGCTACACATTTCGCGACATCATCAAATTTTAGAAAAAATAAATAAGTAAATGATGGCAATCGAACCGATGAGAGTGTCAAGGCACTAAAAGAGAATGACTCTCTCCAGACACAATAATATTTGTGTGAGAGTATATATATATATATATATATATATATATATATATATATATATATATATATATATATATATATATATATACCGGCTATGAAGTGGTGGTGGGAGTCAAACACAGACACAAAGACACACACACACACACACAAAGACACACACACACACATACGCACAGATGTATACGATAGGCTTCTTTCATTTTCAGTCTACCAAATCTACTCACAAAGATTTGGTCGGCCCGAAGCAATAATAGGAGACTCTCGTCCAAGATGTCATATAGTGGGACTGAACTCGGAATCATGCATCGAACAGCCTGGTTAGGGGGCGCTGTGCGCTGACTCACATTTTTCTTCGTAACAAAAGACAGTGAGACAATTTTCTCCCATGGCTTTCTCATGGGTTTGAATATGCCTTAAGCATACTTGAACAAGTATGCATATGTGTGTGTGTGTGTGTGTGTGTGTGGTGTGTGTGTGTGTGAGTGTGTCTGTGTGTGAGTGTGTCTGTGTATACGTGTGTGTGTATACGTGTGTGTGCGTGTTTGTCTCCCGCCACTGTTTGACAACCGGTGTGGGCTTGTTTACGTCCCCGTAATCTTGAGTTCTGGAAGAGAGAACGTTAGAATAACCAGGCTTTAAAAGAAATTAGTACTGGGGGCGAATAGTTCGGTTAAACCATTGAAGGTGATGTGTCAGCATGACTGCAGTCCAATGACTGAAACAAGTAGAAAATAAAACGACAACAAATAAATATATGGCTTTGTGGTAAGAATCTGGCTTCCCAGCCACATGCTTCCTGTTTCAGTCCCACTGTGTGGAAAATTTCTTCTACTATAATCTTGGGTCGACCAAAACCTTGTGAGCGGACTTGGTAGACGGAAACTAAAAGAAGCCTATCGTATATGTATATGTGTATGTGTATGCGACAGGCTTCTTTCAGTTTCCGTCTACGAAATCCACTCACAAGGTTTTGGTCAGCCCAAGGTTTTATATATATATATATATATATATATATATATATATGCGTATATATTGTGCCTTTGTGTCTGTATTTGTCCCCCACCACCTCTCAACAACCGGTCACTTATACTATAATAATAATAATAATAATAACAAGAGCACTCAGAGAGCGCAAACATCCGCCAAGGCAACACCAATGTCCTCTCAACGATTAACCGGAGATGATTTTTAAAATGAGAATATCTGAAATAAACTCGACTGCTACCCGACCGCTCTCAAAAATTAATTAAAAAAATCGGGAAAAATAATTCAGAATCCTTGTCCAGTATCGAATCGATCCCGAAATCTAATCAGTTCGTGCCAAACATCCATGAAAGTTTCATCCGAATCCATTGAGCAGTTCTTGAGATATTCTACCCCACGGATAAACAATCACGATTGAAAACAATACCTCCGTCTTAGCGAATAAAAGACTAATAGAAAACTGTATTTAGGAGTAGATGTTACACAATGTGGAGGCGCAATGGCCCAGTGGTTAGGGCAGCGGACTCGCGGTCATAGGATCGCGGTTTCGATTCCCAGACCGGGCGTTGTGAGTGTTTATTGAGCGAAAACACCTAAAGTTCCACGAGGCTCCGACAGGGGATGGTGGTGATCCCTGCTGTACTCTTTCACCACAACTTTCTCTCACTCTTACTTTCTGTTTCTTTTGTACTTGTATTTCAAAGGGCCGGCCTTGTCACTCTCTGTGTCACGCTCAATATCCCCGAGAACTACGTTAAGGGTACACGTGTCTGTGGAGTGCTCAGCCACTTACACGTTAATTTCACGAGTAGGCTGTTCCGTTGATTCGGATCAACCGGAACCCTCGTCGTCGTAACCGACGGAGTGCTTCCATCCATTACACAATATCCAGGGACAAAAGGCAAATTAGGCTCTGTTTTATATTTCATGTTCAGTAAATACATGCTATCAGTTGCCTTTGAAAATACCCACGGATCGGGAAACTCGGAGTAGTCATGGAGTAAAGATTTAGTGTTTAATACAAGCACACACACTAACACGCGGCGCTCATTCGGTTCCATTTGCGTGTGTGAGTATATATTCATATTTTTATGTATAATTGTTACATGTGTATATATCATATACACACAGACATCAGTACACGTTCAAATATGTAAATACACTGGCAAACATACATACACACGTTTACATGCTATACATACTTGTGTGCGTGCGTCCGTGCGTTTACGTGTATAGATATGTATATACTAAACCTATATGTACACACACACACATACGATACACATATGTATGCATACACACACGCACACACACACACACACACACACACACATATATATATATATATATATATATATATATATACGTGTTTGTATAAAAATGTATCTATCTTTTAAATACACACACATAAATATATATATACATACACACACACACACAAATATATATATATGATATGTATATGTGTATAAGTATATATGTATATATATATATATATATATATTTACATGAATCTATGTCTATGTGTGTGTGCGTGTATGCGTATATGTGTGTGTATATGTGTGTGTATATGTGTGTGTATATGTGTGTGTATATGCGTATATGTGTGTGTATATGTGTGTGTGTATATACTTCTCCAACGCTTACCAGCTGAGACCACATCCAACAATTTTCCTGAGATTTACAATTATTTACATTAAAACCATCAGCACACAATATCAACACTTACTCCTGGTTCACTGATTTATCTCTTAGTTTGTCCGGCTGTCTGTCTCTGTGCCTGTCTGTCTGTCTGCCAGTCTGTCTTTCTGTCTATCTATCTACCTACCTACCTATCTATCTTTCTATCTATCTATCTATCTATCTATCTATCTATCTATCTATCTATCTATCTATCTATCTATCTATCTATCTATCTTTCTATCTATCTATCTATCTATCTATCTATCTATCTATCTATCTATCTATCTATCTGTCTGTCTATCTATCTATCTATCTATCTATCTATCTATCTATCTATCTATCTATCTATCTATCTATCTATCTATCTATCTATCTATCTATCTAGTTTCTATCTCTGTAAACTCGCAACCTTCACCAATTCCACCAATTCCACCACACAACATAAACATCTCCACATTTATACAAACACGTGTCTGCAGACGAAAAATTATTTTTCTAATTATTGATGCTACGTTAATGTTTTCTCCGCACATTTCTTCCAGTCAATACAATCACCACCATCCTCAGGCGTATCACCACCACCACCACCACCACCACCACCACCACCACTACGAAGATGAGTACCATTACCTTCACCCACTTCTAAATACACACTCACACAATACACACACAGTATTATGTATGTGTGTACATAAACACACACACACATATATATATACACACACACATATATACACGCATATATATACACATAAATATATATACAAGTATGTATACACACACACACACACCACACACACACACATATATATACACATATATACAGACATACCCTCACATATATACATACATTATACTTGTACCTATGTATATGTATATATTGGGAGCAATGTTTCTTCTAGACATATAGTATTGAAAACAAGACTATATTTTAGTTCTATCTTTTTTTTATCAAATACAAGTTTTTTGATTATTTTCCTATAAGTCTATTAATGTTTTTTGTCTGAGCAGTAAAGTTCCAAAATCTATCATTGACAGCTCTTGTCCTTTAAAGTAGCATATTCTGCTTGAAATTATGTTGGTATGTATTGCTGCCTCTTTATTATAACGCAAAGAGCCAATATGATTGTTATTAAACAGTAAAATCGGAATCTGAATTGTCATCTGCCGTGTGTTCTTGTGACTATAGTGTCGCCTTGTGTTTTAGTTTAACGTCAAATGCTACGGGAATCTCGTATAGAACAAATGCTTCTTGCATAGTTTTAGTTTGAGGGGAGGATCATTGCAATTGCTCCCTGTTGCAACTTTATTCTGGGATTTTTTTCGGTTTGAACGGCAGTTTTTAACATAATTTCTAGGTAACTAAAAAAGTTTAAACTTCGTATACTGGTAGAATGTGTTTATAAAACATCTTTTTCTCTTGGCTTTATTGAGAAAATTCTATAGTTTGTAAGATATTTGTTGTTTTTTTTCTTCAATTTCTGCAATTTCAACCAATCACTGGCGTCCATTGAGGTAAACAACATTCTGTGCCGTATGAATATGTCCCTCGTTTAAGAAACAAATTGGGTTTATTTACATTTGTAAAGCAAAAAAGATACCCTTCCTACCACCCCTAACCCTAACGCTAACCTTAAAACATTAAAATGCAATAGATCGATACTAGGGTCATAATTATGGGTGACAATTTCATATGACACCGCTAGAAAAAACTGCCGTTCAAACCGAAAAGATCCTTATTCTGGGCCAGCATGAGTGTGTCGTACTTGTACGGCCAATATAATCCCTGGAATCGTGATGTTTACAGTTTTTACTTTGCTTATCGAAGTTCGTTTGCTGCATTACAAGCATGATGTTACAGATAAGTAAGTTTAATTTTGATGTTATTGTAGTATACTATTAGTGTTAGTTTACAGGTTGTTGTAATGCACATTGTGTTCTATTTCATAAATGCAAAATGCACTGCACTTTGATAATGTGTTCATTCTATAATTTAAATGTATTTGATATATGTTATACACTTTTTGGTTCATTTTTAATACGTTTTGCGTATTTAATAGGTTTTTTTCCTAGTTGAATTGTTCTATAGTCTAGTCTATTGTTTGTTAGATTACCCATTGTTGATTAGTATTTGATTTATTTTGTAAACTTCGAAGAGAATCTATTTGCTCTTTTACGTAAAGATTTCGCTATTAATATTTAGTATCTAATAGAATGTAACGGTATCTATGTAAATAGAGGCATTTATTTATGCCTTTGCTGGAGACTATGTGATATATATTTATCTTTTTTTATCAGAACATTTGGCAAGACATTGTCATTATATTTGTGAGAGTTTTATAGTAACTGTTCCGGATGTTAAAAATGTTGAATTTTACTCCGATGCACAAGCAGTATCAAGCCATAAACATACAATATAAACCAACTATACAGACAATATAATTCTCATAGTGAATACACCAGAATTCGAGATATTGAAGGAAGCTCTAAAGAAACAACTACGCACTAAAATTCAGTCTCCAGAACTGTACAAACAAAACTCTTACTATTGCAATGGCTCGATTTCTGGGCATAAATTCAGAAACAATCATGAGATGTGTCTTGTCGTTGACATCGAAGACAAAGAAATACATACACTTATATAGAAGCAGTGATAGAAAATGTCAAAGGTGAAATCCTTAGAAAGTCTTTTAGATTCTCCTTCACAGACGAAATACAAGGTAAAGAAATCTGCAGAATCAAAAAAGCACTAATTAACAGTAGACTGCGTGCGCGCACGCTTGAACCCGCGGCCTCCCGCCTCATAGCTATCCGTCACATGCGCTGGAACGGACATGTCTTCCGTCTCCCGCTAGATCATCCCACCAGGGTTTTACTCTCAGTCGACGCAGCGGCTGCGGGCTTGGAGAGGATTCGTGGCAGGTCCCGCATCAGATGGCTGGACGTGACTGGGGAAGATCTCCAGATGCTCAACGTTACCTTGGAGGATGTAGAGGGGCGGGTAGGGGACCGTCGACAATGGAGAGCACTGGTGGATATAATTGGTTCTATGCATGATGACGCTTCTGGAACCGCTAACTTAGAATCAACCCAAACCCCATCAAGCAGGAGTATGAAGCCAACCAGCAAAACCAGGTATTCAAATAAACAAGGAGATCAAGTGACAGAAGAATACAAGTACAATACCATACCGAGTACGAAAGACAAAGTACAAATAAAATGCTTTACATGAATCAAGTGTTTTACTAATGATAGAATTGATGAACTCATAATCAAAAATCTTATAAAACAGAACATCAACCATATTCTATTACAAAAAATACTAAATTTAAAAAGAAAAAGATTCTTATCATTAAGGAACCACAAGTACTAAATCTGTAAACAATGGCCAATATGATGTACGAGTTTGACTGCAAACGTGAAAATTGTAAATTTCCAGATTGCAATTTATATTGGACCAACCAGTAAGGCACTCTATATCTGTTATAGCAAGCACTACACCAAAGAGCAATTTCAATGCACTGCGTCACACACCATGCAAAACAAAACAAGATAGGAAAACATTGGGTAACAGATATATGGTGACCCCCTTCGGTCAGACACTGACCATGGGTTTGCAGCAAGAGAGTTACCCTCTGAGGCACAAGTCTGGACAAAGTTGTTTATGGAAGACCAGCAGTCACCCATGCATATCACCCTCCTCTCTCCATGTCACTGATGTTATCTAAGGGGAAGGTAAACACTGATGCACCAGTGACGTCGCAACTCATTTCTACAGCTGAGTGAACTGGAGCAACGTGAAATAAAGTGCTTTGCTCAAGAACACAACACGTAGCCCGGTCCGGGATTCGAGCTCACAACCTCACGATCGTAAGCTCGACGCTCTAACCACTGAGCCACGCGCCTTCACATAACAGATATATATGCTGCGCAGAAATAACACAGAATGAAATAAGAAGTAATAATTTACTAATACAAAGGTTTTTAGTGTGTAGATTTCATCTTCATTATAATTGAGCAAATATAGGAAAAGTATAGAAAACCTAGGTGTGTGTGAAAATCTCGATTTATGAACTATAGGGACAAAAGAAACTTACCAGAAATATTACGTTCAAATTTAAATATATTGAATTCTGCGTGTCTCTAAGTAAAGTTAACTGATGATATTTGGAAAAGCTAGGCGGCGAGCTGGCAGAACTGTTAGCACGTCGGGCGAAATGCGTAGCCGTATTTCGTCTGCCGTTACGTTCTGAGTTCAAATTCCGCCGAGGTCGACTTTGTCTTTCATCCTTTCGGGGTCGATAAATTAAATACCAGTAACGCACTGGGGTCGATATAATCGACTTAATCCGTCTGTCTGTTCTTCTTTGTCTCCTCTGTGTTTAGCCCCTTGTGGGTAGTAAAGAAATAGATATTTGGAAAAGCTTCCTAAAAATTGATCAGGTGATATTTTAGAGAGGTTATCGAGAATTTTTAAATAAATAATAGAGTTTGTATTCTAATGAATAAGATATATCACTAATTATTAATATAAGGAAATGTAAACTTGGTAAGATGTAATTTAATACTCTTTACTACTCTTTAAGAGACGAACTACTTATATAAACTTCCTGCAGATACCCGATCCCCAAACGGTAGCAACCAGTAGCATTCCATTGTCGAGTGACTAGGGAAAGATAATGGTGACAAAAAAGTATTCAAACTGTCGGGGGAAATACAAAAAAAAAAAGGAGAAAAGAAAAAGAAGTCACGACACTAAAAGCGAACATCAACAGAAAACTATTAAAGCAGGTGAGGGAAGAGGAAATATATTTCTTTATTGTCCACAAGGGGCTAAACATAAAGGGGACAAACAAGGACAGACAAACGGATTAAGTCGATTACATCGACCCCAGTGCGAAACTGGTACTTAATTTATCGACCCCGAAAGGATGAAAGGCAAAGTCGACCTCGGCGGAATTTGAACTCAGAACATAACGGCAGACGAAATACCTATTTCTTTACTACCCACAAGGGGCTAAACACTGAGAGGATAAACAAGGACAGACAAACGGATTAAGTCGATTACATCGACCCCAGTGCGAAACTGGTAATTAATTTATCGACCCTGAAAGGATGAAAGGCGAAGTCGACCTCGGCGGAATTTGAACTCAGAACGTAACGACAGACGAAATGCCGCTAAGCACTTCGCCCTACGTGCTAACCACTCCAAAA
>NC_043013.1:4005527-4025527 GCF_006345805.1 Octopus sinensis
GGATTTCTTCGGTTTGAACGGCAGTTTTTTCTAGCGGTGTCATATGAAATTATCACCCATAATTATGACCTTAGAATCGATCTATTGCATTTCAATCTCTTTTAGGGTTAGGGTTAGGGTTGTGGAAGCACTCCGTCGGTTACGACGATGAGGGTTCCGGTTGATCCGATCAACAGAACAGCCTGCTCGTGAAATTAACGTGTAAGTGGCTGAGCACTCCACAGACACGTGTACCCTTAACGTAGTTCTCGGGGATATTCAGAGTGACAAGGCCGGCCCTTTGAAATACAGGTACAACAGAAACAGGAAGTAAGATTGAGAGAAAGTTGTGGTGAAAGAGTACAGCAGGGATCACCACCATCCCTGCCGGAGCCTCGTGGAGCTTTAGGTGTTTTCGCTCAATAAACACTCACAACGCCCGGTCTGGGAATCGAAATCGCGATCCTATGACCGCGAGTCCGCTGCCCTAACCACTAGGCCATTGCGCCTCCTCAGGGTTAGGGTTAGGGGTGGGGGAAAGGTATCTTTTATTCTTCACAAATGTAAATAAACCCAATCTGTTTCTCAAACGAGGGACATATTCATACGGCACAGAATGTTTTTTTTACCTCAATGGACGTCATTGATTGGTTGAAATTGCAAAAATTGAAGAAAACAACAACAAATATCTTACAAACTATAGAATTTTCTCAATAAAGTCAAGAGAAGAATATGTTTTATAAACACATTCTACCAGTATACGAAGTTTAAATTTTTTTAGTTACCTAGGAATTATGTTAAAAACTGCCGTTCAAACCGAAAAGATCCGAAATTTCTTTCAACGACAAAGAAATAAGGGTTTCCCCATAAATAGCTGTTGTCGTTTAGGCAGTCGCCAAAACGAAGTATCGCCTCTTATTTAATTTTGTCGTTTTAAGAATCACTTGGTAGGAGTGGCTTAGGTGAAAGTTATCACAATAGTTTGCTCACCTGATCGGTTTAAGGATTGATACTGCTGTGTTTGAAAAATTGTTGCTCGATTCTCTATCATTCTCAACGTAGAGTAGGTATTGCAGTTAATTGCTACCGTACAAAACAACATGCCATTACAAGCTTTTTTTATTTTGGAGACTTCTGCGCACTAACGAAAGGACGGAAACTATTCAGCTAATTTGATGATATTGGCAGAGGTTCCTTCTCGAGCCATTCCTGGCTCATAAGGGCCGGTTTCCCGGTTTCTTGGCGTATAGGTTCCCCACCTGGACGGGACGCCGGTCCATCGCAGGTGAACTGCAAGATGTAGGATGAGGTAAGAGTGAGAGAAAGTTGTGGCGAAAGAGTCAGCAGAAGTTTCGCCATTACCTTCTGACGGAGCTGCGTGGAGCTTAGGTGTTTCGCGCATAAACACACACATCGCCCAGTCTGAGATTCGAACCCGCGATCCTTCGACAGCGAGTCCGCTGCTCTAACCACTAGGCCATGTTCCTCCACATATTGGCAGAGGCACAACACATGAATGTGAATAGGTCCCAAAGCTAATGGGACAGCAATTCCTGCCCTATCACTCAATAATAATAATAATAAAGACTACCGAATAATAATAATGATCATGATTTCTTTATTAACCACAAGGGTTTCCATTAAAAATATAATGATGATAATAATAATAATAATAAAATAATAATAATAATAATAATAATAATAATAATAATAATAATAATAAATGCCGTCTAATCGAGGTATCACTACCAACAGATTACAATGTATCTCTGAAAGAAATGGAGAAACTCTCAAAATACAAAGATCTAGAAACAGAGGTAACCCGAATGTGGAATCTGAAAACAGAAACATTTTCTATAATAATAGGTGCATAAGCTATGGTTGAAAATAATTCAGACATATACATAACCAAAGCACCTGGACTTACGAATGTATATAACATACAGAATTTAACACTACCGGCACCGCAAACGTCCTAAAAATAAGAGCACCACGAGAAACCACAGCACATATCCAAGGCACACAGAGCTTCGCGCAAAATTGCAGTGAAAGCACGTGATAAAAATATGACTACTGAATAATAATAATAATAATAATAATAATAATAATAATAATAATAATAATAATAATAATACAATAACCATCAGAGCATCACAACAAATCACAGCACATACCCAAGGCACACAGAGCTGCGCTCGGTAGTGAAGTGAAAGCACGCTATAAAAATAAAACTACTGAATAATAATAATAATAATAATAATAAATGCCCTGATGCAGTACCAGGCACTGGCTCTCATGGCTTCTGATTTTAACTAATTGGAAGTGTTATCCTGTACATATTTTGTGCAAAAGATGGGCTACAGCAAATATTCAGTTCAATACTACAGATTTGCTTGTCAATCGTTTGACCTTAACCAGTTGAGTATGTCCCTTAAGGACTAACAATATGTGTATCCCTGATCATGAGCAGAAGTAGTGGGGCTGCATCATAACCAGGTGTTGTTGACAGGAATTCTTTGGTGTTTGAATAATTCATAACCCTTAATCAGGGATCTTTTGAGCGAGATGGGCTATTCAACATGAAGAAAATTCTAACTTGGTCCCACCTGCAATGTCAAGCGTTGTTTATCTTGATATGAGATCACTATGTCGCGTACATATGGTTATGGTACATGTGCCTCGTGTACACTTATCAGATGGGTATATTGGGCTTCGTATATTTGTACCACAATGTCACTTTGATATAATGCGCTGCTCTCCCACTCAATAATGATAATGATGATGATGATAATAATATTAATAATAATAATCATCCTTTCTATCGAAGGCACACGGCCTGAAGATTGGTGGGAGGGGACTAGTCAATTACATCGACCCCAGTGTTCCACTGGTACTTATTTTATCGAACCCGAAAGCAACGGGCAAAATACTGCTATCCATTTCGTCCAGCTTGCTAAAGATTCTACCAGCTTGCCGCCTTAATAATAATCCGTTCTACTGTAGGCACAAGGCCTGACATTTGGGGTAAGGGATTAAGTCGATTACATCGACCCCACTACGTAACTGGTACTTATTTTATTGACCCTGAGAGAACGAAAGATAAAGTTGACCTCGGCAGGATTTGAACTCAGAACGTAAGGACGGACGAAATGCCGCTAAGCGTTTTGCCCGGGGTTCTAACTTTTGATAATAATAATAATAATAATAATAATAATAATAATAATAATAATAATAATAATGATAATAAAACGAGAAAGTAACCATACTCTAGGATATGTCAATACACACAGATAGAGAAATTAAGGCCAACAGACCAGATATAGTTGTCAGAGATCATGAAGAAAAAAAAAATTATTTCTAATTGATGTATCAATACCGGCAGATGACAACGTGTCTCTAAAAGAAATGGAGAAACTTTCAAAATACAAAGACCTGGAAATAGAGGTAACCAGAATGTGGAATCTAGAAACAGAAACAATTCCTATCATAATAGGTGCATTAGGCATGATAAAAAAATATTCACACAAATACATAACAAAAATACCAGGACTTACAAACACATATAACATACAGAAAATTGCACTACTAGGCACTGCACACATCCTACGCAGAACACTTTCCATACAATAACCATCAGAGCATCACAACAAATCACAGCACATACCCAAGGCACACAGAACTGCGCTCGGTAGTGAAGTGAAAGCACGCTATAAAAATAAAACTACTGAATAATAATATAATAATAATAATAATAATAATAATAATAATAATAATAATAATAATAATAATAATAATAATAATGATTTCAAATTTTTCCACAAGGGCTGCAATTTTGTGGGAGGGGATGGGTTGATTACATCGACCCCAGTATTCAGCGGGTACTTAATTTATCGATCCCGAAAGGATGAAAGGCAAAGTCAACCTCGGGGGAATTTGAACTCAGAAGGTAGCGATAGATGAAATGCCGCTAAACATTTCGCTCGACATGCTAACGGTTCTGCCAGCTCGCTGTCTTAATAATAATAATAATAATCCTTTCTACTAAAGGCATAAGGCCTGAAATTTGGCAGGAGGGGAATAGTCGATTACATGAACCCCAATGTTTCACTGGTACTTAATTTATCGACCCAGAAAGGATGAAAAGCAAACTCAACCTTGGCGGAAATTGAACTCAGAACGTAAATGCTGCTAAGCACTTTGTCCGACGTGTTAACGATTCTGCCAACTCACCGCCTTAATGATAAAAATGATATTAAAAATTGAATTGAAGATCAAATAGTGCATGTGTTTAATAGGCAAAAGATGAGCATCCCATAGTAAAATAACATATAACAATATATATATATATACATACACACATGATATATATATATATATATATATATATTATATATATATATATATATATATATATATACATAGGGTGAGTTTACGAAAAAAACAACAAAAGACGAAGACAAGTGGTGTACAAAACAAACAGATGTATTAGTATAACGCTCAGGAATAGAAAAAGTCTTTTACGTTTCGAACCTACGCTCTTTTACAGAAAGGGATGCAGAAAAACAAGGAGAGAAACAAAGAGAGAAAAAATGTGTGCAGTGGCTAACGATCTATCATGGCGTCTGATATACACACACATGATATATATATATATATATATTTATATATATAAACATATATACGTGTGTATGTATGTATTTATATATGTATGTATCTTAGGTGGCCCCCAAAGATAAATGAACCAAAAATAGGGTCAAAGATTATATAGAGATCGTGTTCGAAGACATAGAAGTAATCGAGCGCGCTATAATGAGAATGATGGCTTGATTTGTACTCTTTCATCAAAGTGAAAGCCGTTCGTCTGATAGAAAAAGTGAAGAAAATCTTTGACCTTCAATCATTTGTAATACACCATTTGTTTTCCTTTTGGTAATGTTACGTATGGCCAAGTAAGAAAGTGCTGGTCTGTCCAAGCCATATTTTCCTTTCAATACAGATTTGCGAAGATTTTATCTGTGCACTGGTGTTGCTTGTTAACATAAATGCATACATACATACATAAATACAAAAATACATACATACATGCAGGCATATATATGTACTATGTATTTATGCTATATCTCTCTCTTTCACCTCCCTTTCTCTGTCTGTCTGTCTGTCTGTCTACCCTGTATGTGTGTGCATATACATATATACATATACATATATAAAGGGTAAAGACCCCCTTCGGTCATGAGTGACCATGGGTTTGCACCTAGAGAGTTACCCTCTGAGGCACAAGTCTGGGCAAGGTTGTTTTATGGAAGACCAGTAGTCGCCCATGCATACCGGCCTCCCCTCTCCACGCCACCAGTGTTATCCAAGGGAAAGACAAAGGTCGATACAGCTTGGCACCTGTGACGTCGCAACTCATTTCTACAGCTGAGTGAACTGGAGCAACATGTATATATATATATATATATATATATATATATATATATATATATATAATATATATATATATATATATATATATACATGTATATATATATACAAATATATATATATATATATATATATATATATATATATATATATACATATGCACACACATATATATATATATATTAAATATATATATGCACACACTATATATATATATACATATATACATATGCACACATAAATACACATATACAATTTATATATATATATATGTATATGTTTACATATATATATGAATGTATGTTTAGAGAGAAAAGCAGTGTGAGAGGGAGAGAGAGGGAGAGAGAGGAGAGGAGAGAGGGAGAGAGAAAGAGTGAGAATGAGAGAGAGGGAGGGAGAGGCGCGGGAGAGGCAGTGAGTGATTCATATACTTCAATTAATCGATCAGTCTGCTCTGTCCATATTCGTATCTCCTTTGCTCTCGGCCCTGGCTCTCTACAAACCGCGCTTTCCACAGCCTCTTCTTTCTTTCACTCAGCCGCCAGCCTTCTCTCTTGTCATTCACTTCACCTTCTCTTCTCTCGCCTTTTCTGTCACATTTTCTACACATACCCATGCTCTCACATATACACACATACCAACGCATGCACATACAGACCCACATGCTGGTAAACACTCTCTCGCTCACGCATACGCACACACATTACGCGCACATATCCAAGCTGAAATCGATATATCGAAATATCTATATAAATATCATAAATCTAAATTACTGATAGAATCGTCTATGCATTGATCTGTCCGTGCGTCCCTCGTTTTCTTCCCCGTTCCTCTTCATACGCCCTAGACACGTACTCTATGCGTCTGTAGAGTAACATGTATATATATATATATATATATATACACACTTGTTTCTGCCTCACGCGTATGCATGTATACATATATATATATTTATGTATGTGTATATATATATATAATATATATATATATATATATATATATATATATATATATATATGTATATACATAATACATACATACATACATATATATATATTATATATATATATATATATATATATATATATATATGTATATACACACACACATAACTACGCAGAACTGTGTCTGAGTTGGTGTGAGAATTTTGGATCTGGGCGTTTGTTTACGAACGTATTTGTATCTGTGGATGTTTATGCCTCTCTGTGCGTGTGTACGAGTATGTGCACCTAATGCTCAATTTAAATTTGCCCACCGACGATGCCAGCCGTCTGTACTGAAACTGAATATTCGTCATCATTACCATCACCACCGCCACCACCACCACCGGCGCCGCCGCCGCCACCACCACCAATATCACCCCTACCACCACCACCCCTACCACCACCACCACCACCACCACCATCATCATCATCATTATCATCATCATCGTCGTCGTCATCATCATCTTCGTCATCATCATCATCATCATCATCGTCGTCGTCGTCGTCATCATCTTCAACGTCATTGTCTATTGACCTTTATGTGATATTGTGATTTATCTCCTGACATTCTATGATGTTCACAAACCACCTAACAGTTGCTCTCTAATTATGTTAAACCCCCGGATTTCTGGATCTAAAAATTGATAAATTTCTAATTCTATCTATGTTAGCTACATCAAGGCATTTTACCAGCTTCTCTGCTATTGCTGATTTATAATCCTTGCATACGAAGGTGGGCTGAAAAATTCATAGGCTGACTATGAAGGAGTGATGCTAGATCTGCGAAATATTGCATGCATTAATTTCAAACTCTCCTTATATATTTGTATAGTGTCTTTCCAGGTAAACTAACACCTGACTATCCAGAGAAGACTGCAAAAGCATATTGTAGCACAGCAGGTATCACGTCATCGTCACTGCGATACTGATTCGCAGCCAAGTAGTTTTTCATGCTGGTGAACAAATGATTGTTAGATGGGGTCAAATCAGGAGAATAGGGACGGTGATCAACCAGCTCAAAGCCGCAATCACGCACAGCATCCATTGAAAGCAAGGGCTTGTGTGATGGAGCATTGTTCTGATGAAACAAGTCCCCTCCCGTCAGTTTTCGTAACTGTCTCAGCAAGTCGGCAAATACTCTCCATTGATGGTATGCCACTTTTGAAAGGCTCATGGTTTAGATTAATACAGCAGGGATGTGATGACGTAATCATCAAATATGCAGCGGTGGTGCCCCGGCATGGCCGCGGCCTTCGGGCTAAAACATTTAAAAGAATTTAAAGATTTTATACAAAGCTTAATGAACAGTGCCGAGTCCCTGTCTAAAAAAACCCGTCCACAGAGTTGCTAGAATATAGATCAGATTAGGTCCCCTGGACAAGTCAGTTTAGTTCTAAGTAGTTCTTTCATAGACTAACTTTAACATCAGCTTCTTCAGACTTATTTTAAGTCCAAAATACGACAAGCACCGGAAAGAAGGTGGAGGGGGTCTTTATTTTCAGAACATCTTTTAGAGTGGGCTACAAGAACACAATAATCAGAATTCAACAAGAGATATAAAAGGTCTTTCATTTAACTTTGAACACCACAGCACAGTTGGAGAAGGTCTCTCTCTCTTTAACATCATCGTTGCTCTGGAATGGTTTCTGATAGAGCACGATTTCAGCGAAAGTAGGCCTTCGTGTCAGTGAGTATTTGAACAAAAAAAACAACATAGAGACAGAGGGATAGAAGAATTAAGGAGGGGCGAGAAAAAATGAAAGAGACACAGTGAAGTGCCTCTCTCTCTCTCTCTTCTCTCCCCACTTGACCGGTGTTCGGCCAGGCCTGACCTTTCTTTCTTGGTTCGACTACCATCCGTGCAACATCTATATTCTTCCCTGTGCCTGTTAAATCACATATTCCTGCCGCAAGGCTTCACTTCCACACACACCAGCTTAATTTAATTCGTCCTTAGTTGAAAAACACCAGTTGAGCGGCATACGCTGGGTGATTCCTCTTGACATGCGACTTCAAGTTGTAGAGGTTCACCACTTGTCCTTTAATGTTGGTCTCCTTGGGATGGCACATGACGCACCTGAAGTACAGAATTTTGGCGTTCCTCTTATCCCTTGATTTTAGGAGAAAATTGTCCTCCATGTGAGGCCACGCGTTCTGAGACTCCTGGCTCTCAATCTGAGCACTCTCTGCCTCACTCACAACCGTTATAGACTCCCCAACAGGCCCTTCACCCCCAGGCCGAAGAAAAACATCTCCACATTCTATAACAATAAGCGATAACTTGGTAAGCTGATAACGTACACTGCTATCGCTGACACTGTAAGGCTGTCTGTAATATGACAACGTCGTAAGTGAACACAGCTCTAAACTGGAGAATTACACAATGCTGTTCAGCTAGCTGCTGCTGCGTCGACCTCTCACGTCTTGTTATGTGTACCCGTAGTCTACCAATAGCGTTGCCTGACGAAATCTTGGAGACACACCCACAACAGACAGGAATAAACGTATGAATTCTGTTAGCGGAAGAAAATTCAGCAGAAGCTAATTGGTCCGCTAACCGTTTCCAAAGTTAGCGAAAACGCTAATCCGCTAAACGAAAAGTAAGCTTCTGCAATTAGCTGTTAGCGGATTAGCGGAACCGTGCCCACCACTGCATATATGTATACACACACACAAACACGCGCGTGTACGCACACACACACACACACACACACACACACACACACACACACAGAGGTATACATATATAAAAACATTTAAATAATGAGGGAGATAAATTGAATATTGATTTAATTAATATCAATTTAAAACCAGTAGCCTAGCATACAAAAATCTGAAAAATCAGAGTAATATATGGAATGTAAAACACCTGTGCATTTTTGATGATTTTGTCAAAAAATAGCTGGGAATTTTAAAAAGTGTACTTGATATTTAGTGAAGGTGCATAGTCTAATGGTTAGGGTATTAGGCGGCAAGCTGGCAGAAACGTTAGCACGCCGGGCGAAATGCTTTGTGGCATTTCGTCCGCAGCTGCGTTCTGAGTTCAAATTCCGCCGAGGTCGACTTTGCCTTTCATCCTTTCGGGGTCGATAAATTAAGGACCAGTTACGCACTGGGGTCGATGTAATCGACTTGATACCTATGTCTGTCCTTGTTTGTCCCCTCTGTGTTTAGCCCCTTGTGGGCAGTAAAGAAATAGGCATGTTAGGCTTAATGGACGTAGCAGTCGATTTGGCTCTCCCACTTTGCAGCAAAATCCCGCTCTACTCCACTGGACATGACCGAGTTTATTTAAATACCGTCATAGTCTTAAAGTAATCTTTGCCAACACATAAACACAAACAGTTTTCTTATATTTTTACCTTTTTTAACTCTGATTAATTATGAATGATAAAGTTTATCGACAAACTTCTCAAAATGTTTCACTGATATTTACCACATTTTCTATGCGAGGTTTATTCAATTATAAATTCCCTCATTTATTAGAAAATATCCAATAAAAATAAAATTAAGAATTGAGCGAAAGACCGAATAGTTCAAATAAAGTGAATAATAATAGAAATCAGTGTGGTTGTAAATGTGTGAATCGTATGCCACAGTATATATGATTGTGTGTTGTATGTGCTTACGCATATGTGCGTTAGTCTATAAATGTATGTAAAATAGGTGCTGATGTGTTTAGATGCCTGTAGTTGTATGTACGAATGCGTGTCTGTCTGATTCATAAATAAGTCTTATATGAACGAGTAGGAAAGTCATAGAATAATTTGAACTGTATTATTTCAACAGAAAAGAAAACAAGCTGGAACAATTTTATTGCTTTACCATATGTTAAAGGGAAGAATGTATTAGATTGCTGGCTTCATATATAGTGATTTTAAATCCGTTGCTGGAGCTTTGATGAGTTTCTGGCAGAACATTTTATTCTACATCGCCTTGGTTCATTTAGCTGTTGCCAATAGTAACCAGATCATTGTGTAATGTCATTTGCAATAGACTAGTTTTCTCCCAAAAGTGAGATGTATCACACCCACCACTACTATGGGACCAGAGCCGTGCACCTACATTTAAACCTTTCTTGATCTCAAAAAGAAAGCCATATCTTGTTAGATTACATATTAAAATGTGACAGAAACTAGAGATGTTACTAATTCATTCGAAATTTAGTAGCTTATTGTTTTTACAATTAATCAATAGGAAATTAAAGATTGATTTATAATTGTAATTGTTCTCTAAATAACAGTTATTTACAATAAAAAAACAACTACATCCAAATCTTTTCTTGGTTTCACGCTCGCTACTAAACCACCAGCATGCAAAAATATTCCCTCTCTTATCCGTTTCCCTCTCCTCCCACCCCGTATCTTGTGCACGAATAAATACAACCTTTAGAAGTCTCGTTTATATTTTTAAGAAACGTATGATTCGTAAATTTGATATACATAACCAGCGAAGGCGGCGAGCTGGCAGAATCGGTAGCGCGCCGGGCAATATGCTTAGCAGTATTTTGTCTGCCGCTACGTTCTGAGTTCAAATTCCGCCGAGGTCGACTTTGCCTTTCATCCTTTCGGGGTCGACTTTGCCTTTCATCCTTTCGGGGTCGATAAATTAAGTACCAGTTACGCACTGGGGTTGATGTAATCGACTTAATCCGTTTGTCTGTCCTTGTTTGTCCCCTCTATGTTTAGCCCCTTGTGGGTAATAAAGAAATAGGTATTTCGTCTGCCTCTACGTTCTGAGTTCAAATCCTGCCGAGGTCGACTTTGCCTTTCATCCTTTCGGGGTCGATAAATTAAGTACCAGTTACGCACTGGGGTCGATATAATCGACTTAATCCGTTTGTCTGTCCTTGTTTGTCCTCTCTGTGTTTAACCCCTTGTGGGTGGTAAAGAAATAGATATACATAACCAGTCCTAACATGTACACGAGAACAAAACTATAGACCTATTGTTTGCTTGTATACCATCTAGAAGCTCTTCACGGGTTACTGTAGCAACTTCTTTTGGCACTTGCAGGAGATTTAGTTACAAAAACGTTCATGCTTTGTTCATGCTTTGTTCATGCATATTTCCTAACCGGGAACAACTTGCATCTACAGCCTCTCGTCTCATTTCCAATGAAAGAGTGCTACAAATTCTTTGGCAATCTCTCCTGTTCTTCGAAATAGTATTGAGGAATCTTACTGGATTACTCTAGTTTTCGAAAAACATGACCGAACTTTTATTTTGTTGAACTCGAAAAGCTGTAGTCAAGCAGGGAAATCAGAAGGAGCGATGTTTTAGAGAGGAAGAATTGGGTACTTTGGACTGGAAACTCAGCAATCCAAAGAAAAATAGAACATTCTAGTTGCAATAGGATAAGTAGAGCGAAAAATAGCACTTGTCTAGAGTGTTTGTGTGAGTAGCACTAGTACCTACCCTCGTATGAAAGCATGACGCCCAAAATAGAGGGTCTTACTTGAACTTTGTAGTAGATCAACAATTATACAATGCTGATGTGTAGCTGTGGGGGCACTATACTGCGCCGAAAAGAATTGTCAGACATTGAGAAGCCAAGCAATTCGGAGTGATTTTGAGTAATTCTCAAGAAAGAAAGAAAGAAAGGAAGATAGATAGATAGATAGATAGATAGATAGATAGATAGATAGATAGATAGATAGATAGATAGATAGATAGATAGATAGAGAGGTGTTATATTATTTTCCAGACATTAGCAATCATTACTTTTATGCAGTGGAAATGAACTCGGTTGTCATTATCATATTGGTTTCAAATTTTGGCATAAGGTCAGCAATTTCGAGTGGGGCTGGGGATTAAGTCGATTAAATCGGCCCCTAATGCTCAACTGGTAATTATTTTACAACTGGTAATTATATTACGTTCTAAGTTCAAACTCAGTTTGAAATTAGAATGTGAAGACGCTAAGCATTTTGCTTGGCGTGTTAACGATTGTGCCAGCTCGCCGCCTTAATTGTCATTATCATAGTGGAGGATGTTTTCGTGATCTCTGAGTAGGCTGCAGGTGAATGAATCTATTTGCTGAGAGTGGGACGAACCGTTCTGTCATCTGTTTTGTTCGCGAAGATACAGAGCAGAAAGTAAAATGCTTAAAAAGAAGAGTGTGGTGGATATAACCAAGACTTAAATCAAACAGGTTAAACTCGCAAAATTCTGACATCGAACAGAAGACATTTCCTCGGCAGCAAAGATAGGTAAACAGACTTAAGATTAGTTGATACAGCTTTTGAGGATCATAGGATATTACTTGGAATGATCTTATAAAACAAGTGTTTAAAATTAAGAAGGGTAATATTTTATATTCAGAAAGCCCACAGAAACTGATAATATTTTTCAGACTTAAGAGATATATTTTTATCTATAGACACTTGATGGATAAACATAGTGCACACCAACAAAAATTATGTGTGGATACTTATTTACTATACTTGACAACGTTACAGCTACTTTTCTTTGCATTTCGGAGCTTAAGAATCTTAATAAAGAGAAGAGAAAACTTCAACTTGTTTCCTGAACAAGAGAGAGTGAAACCCTTGAACCTCCAAAATAATATCGAAAATTTCACTTGCCCATAAAGAAAGGGAGGAACATTCAACACAGGGTATATTAATGGTACAATCCCGTGGAAAACAACTTGTAACTACAATGTCAAATGCAAATAAATATAACACGCTCAACAGGCTAGCCTGGAACAGAAGGTAAAAAAAAAAATTCTGTAGTTGTAGAGATCAACTATCCATAGTTATGAATGCCTTATCCAAACTTTATAAGAGAACATTTATTGACTTACGCTGATTTCACCCTGGTAATAAATTTTAATATGCGTTTCTAATACTTGATGCTCTGGATAATATTACAAAATATCTTGCAAAGGTGAGATTTTCAAGGAAAGAAAAAGAACATCTTCTAATTTCGTAAATAAACGGAGCATTAAATAGCGCAACTAATTTTTTTTTAATAGTTTAACAGTAACGAATCGCTATGCTACAGTTAATAAACCACCGCCATTGTCAATCGATGTCAGACAAACTCATGGAAACACACATGCTCACATATACACATAGATACACATACACATATGCATGCATCTGCATATGTACGTACATATGTATGTATTTATGCACACACACACACACACACACACACACACACACACATATATATATATATATATAGTTAATCCAAACATGAAAACACAAAGAGAAAACACAACAACGCGAGGACGTGGAACAAATATAGTATTATTGGACGCTCAGGAAAGAAGGTAAGAAGGAGGGTTTAATGTTTCGAGCGGAGCTCTTCGTCGGAAACATAGGAGAAGGAAAGATCCAGAGAAGAGAAGACAGAGGGTACACACGAGGTCACACACACACACACACACACACACACACACACACACACACACACATATATATATATATATATATATATATATGACGGCTGTCCATTCGAGACCGAGGGAGACAATCACTGACCATTAAGATTATTGTTCACTCAGCCAAATTTATACTTTGCACCTGTGGTTCCGCTGGTGGTCAATAAGCCCGTCTCTTGATAGACTTACACGTCCTCAATTATTTGCAGACCAAGCTTCGCCCATCCACTACGCTATTGGTGCGCTTTCGAGCAGATCGCTTAAATTTTGCCTATATAAAGCCATGGTTTATTTTTTTTACTGAAAATACCCACTCTTTCCTTTACTTGTTTTCTCAGTGGCGATATCAAGCATTGCTTTCCGAATTTGACCACCCATATCTCACGTGTTTACAAACAAAGAAGCACACGTTCTTGTTTGTGCATTCCACAAACAATTTCACCATACAGCTTCTGTATGTGTTCGACCCAACATAATCGGTAGAATTTTCCTATTGATCTGGGAAATTTTTTACTGATCTGTTTCGGTTTAATTGTCCACTTCAGCGAAGATATAGCATCTTTGGCTATTCACTTCTTTAAAAATTCGATGCTTTCACATCATCATCTCAATCATCCGCTAAAAAGGCTTTAAAAGAAAATAACTGTAGAGTAATCTCTATTATACATGTTGCAGGTATTTCAATAATTAATTTAATAATATTTGTTGTTTTTAAAACTTTATAGCTCACTAGCTTACAATTCTTACTTGTTCTATGTTTTCTTTTAATTGTTTATGTATATGACATACTTAATGTATGTATATCATTGAAAAGTCAGGGGGTTACAACGGTCATCTCGGGAAAGATCCTTTTATAGACTCAGTGTGTTAAAAACACAATATACTTCAAAGAAAGGCAAAACGGAAATCATTTCGAGAGCAACCACAGGAATGATAGATGCGCATTTCACCGTCTTTCCGGTTTCTTAATGCCACACATTCACCTACGATACAAAGTCGCGTCGGCCAGAAAATTATATGTAGATGAAATATGGAGCAGGTGTATAAAGCAATGTGTGATATCTCAGGAAATTATGACAAGCAGAAAAGTAAAACTTTACGACACTGTTGCACACACATACGATTACACATGCACGCACACACACACACACACACACACATACTCACACACACATACACACACACATACATACATATAAAGAATTTCTATAATGGTTTTCGAATAGAAACTCAGCAACTTAAAGCTGGTGTGCAGTGCAGAAACAAATGTAATCTACTATTAAAGACTATTATCTTCCTTTCTCGTGTTATATTATCCCTTATATATATATAGGGAGAGTTTACGAAAAAAACAAAGACGAAGACAGGTGGTGTTCAAAACAAACAGATGTATTAGTATAACGCTCAGGAATAGAAAGAGTCTTTTACGTTTCGAGCCTACGCTCTTCTACAGAAAGGGACACAGAAAAAACAAGGAGAGCAAAAATGTGTGTAGTGGCTAACGTATACGTTTCTGTCATTTGAGCGCAGCAATACTGGAGAATCGCCTTCAGACAAAAAAATCGACACCAGGACTTATTCTTTGTAAGCCTAGTACTTATTCTTTTGCTTTCTTTTGCCGAACAGCTAACTTTCGGGGACATAAACACACCTACATTAGGTTGCTAAGCAATGGTGGGGGACAACGATACACATTAACACACATAAATATACATACATATATATATACACGACGGTTTCTTTCAGTTTCCGTTCAGCAAATGCACTCACAAGGCTTTGGTCGGCCCGAGGCTATAGTAGAAGACACTTGCTAAAGGTGTCACGCAATGGGACTGAACCCGGAATCATGTGGTTGAGAAGTAAGCTTCTTACCACACAGCCACGACTGCGCCTATATATGTATATATAAGGATAATGCACACACACACACACACACACACCACACACACACACACACACACACACACAAGGATAATATAATATTAGAAAAGAGGATAATTGTCTTTAATATTAGATCACAACATTTGTTTCTGCACTGCACACCAGCTTGAAGGTGCTGAATGTCTATTAGAAAACCATTATAGAAGAACATTCATTATAATCATTATACAGTCGAATGCTGCACAGCAACAACGGCTGTGGTCGTTTCATCAAGGCGGAATACGATATCTGTACGTTCAAATTCCGCCAAGGTCGAATTTGCCTGTCATCCTTTTGGGGTCGATAAATAAAGTACCAGTTTCGCACTGGGATCGATGTAATCGACTTAATCCGTTTGTCTGTCCTTGTTTGTCCCCTCTATGTTTAGCCCCTTGTGGGCAGCAAAGAAATAGATAGCTGTATATGTAAAGACACACAGAGACATAGATAAACAGATAGACAGACAAACATACACACACACACACACTCTCTCTCTTTCTCTCTCTCTATCTCTCTCTCTCTCTCTCTCTCTCTCTTGTCTCTTACACACCCACAAGCATGCACACGGCAATACAAACTTTCCGACAACCACACGTGTGAATACACACTTTGTACGGAAACTAAAGAAGGATATTGCTTTTTCAGAATACCTGTTTCTCAGAGTGGTCAGTTATGTTAACTATTTATAGCTATGTATTAGTCCATTGTGTTTGAAGTGGCTTTGTAATAGGCATACCTCGGCACGGGTATACGAATAGCAAATAAAACCGAGCCACGGCTGCAAGCGAGCTTCTTAAAATAGAAGCATTTCAACTCATGCGTGACATAGCAAATTCTTGATTTTGAAATAGATCTTTATTTGGTTAATTTTAAATCCCAACTGATGGAATATTATATAACAAGCATAATTCATTTCAAGGGGCAAAATTCAAGAGGTCCCTGTCACATTTTGATGATATGATAGTTTGAAGTTTGTTTGGGAATTGTGTGTGTGTGCGCGCGTAAATATCCATCCATCCATCCATATGTGTGTGTGTGTGTGTGTATATATAATATATTATATATAATATATATATATATAATTATATATATTATATATATATAATATATATATGCATATAGCTGTCTATCTATCTATCTATCTATCTATCTATCTATCTATCTATCTATCTATCTATCTATCTATCTATCTATCTATCTATCTATCTATCTATCTATTTATCTATCTATCTATCTATCTATCTATCTCTTCTATCTATCTATATATGCATATATGGGTACATGACGTCACCAACTGTGTAAACAACATGAAAGACGAAAACAAACGAGTTAAATAAGCAAAGAACAAGAGAAAAGATGGAAAACAGGACAGGTGAACACAGAGAACGACCCTTCATCAGTTGTCAGCTGTCTCTCTACTCCTCATTTTGAGCATTCAACAATAATCTGAGTCTTCAAAGACAGTTGCTCCCATAAATTCCAAAATATTAATTTGGGATTCATGGAGGGTCAAAGTTGGGAACAAAAAGGAAACCGAACGAAAACAAACATGGCGGGTCGTTAGACCAGAACCAAAGAAAAATAGTGAACGTTGGGAGAAATATTTTTTTTGAAAAGGGAAAAGATAGGAGAAAGAAAACGTCAAGTCCATTGAACGTCCGTGCAGGGAAAGAAAGATGGCCATATGAAGAAAAGAAAGATGAACGATGGTCACGTGGGAGCAACGAGAGAGAGAGAGAGAAGAGAGAGAGAAAAGAGGAGAAGAGAGAGAGAGAGAGAGAGAGAGAGAGAGAAAGAGAGAGAAAGAGATGCTTTGCTTGTCCGTTTTCCATTTGGTCTCACTCTGTCTGTCTCTCCCTCCTTTCTCTCTCTCTCTAAATTCCGTGATGCACGGAAGTTTGTTAGTGAACAGTCGCGGTTTCAAAGCGACGAAAAATATTTTGACAAATTAAATTTGAATGCTGAAGTAAATCTAACGGTTTTGTGTATTTCTAAATGGTTTATAATTTATGCTTTATAGTTACTCCTTTCAAAATTCCTATTTTGTTATTCCCTCATTCACTTGTATAGGATGAACTATGGAAAACGTTAGAGAATGAAACCGAGATAAAGATATTTAAATCAAAACTTTTCACGGACCCTTAAAATACTACTGTGGACCTCCAATTTACTATTTTACTAGTTTGGACCCCGAAAATCTTATATGGATCCCCCGTGCTCATATGGACCCTGATTGAGAACCACTGCTCTAAATGTTCGTAATCGTGGTACCTAGCCACTTTTATGATTCTCTATCAAGGGTTGAGCACGTCTAAATAACGAAACAAAAGACGAAGAAACTTCAACCGTGAAGCCGGTAGTCTAACACAAGATGACGGCGAGCCTTGTATTAATATTATATGTAAAAAGCACCTTTAATTGTCTTTGAAAAATTAGAACTACAGTTTAAGCCTTTCAGTGTAATCATGTTATCAATATGAAACAGAATGTTAAAGCTGCTGGTGAAGGATGGACTGCAGGGAAGTTAGAAACATAGTGAATAATGAAAATGGTAAAAGAAATATTTTTAGAGGAAGTGATTAAAGAGGGAAGGAAAATTTGTGAGTGGAAATTATCTAAAATGGAAGGAACCTAGTTGATGCGAGAAGGAAAATTGCAGTTTGTACTCAGTCACCTTTTGTGAAGGACATGAGCGGTCTGATTTGAACATCCTGTTCTATACGAGTGTCTGTGAAATTTCTGTAGTTGGTATTAGCGGCTGGGGTGGAGGCGCAATGGCCCAGTGGTTAGGGCAGCGAACTCGCGGTCATAGGATCGCGGTTTCGATTCCCAGACCGGGCGTTGTGAGTGTTTATTGAGCGAAAACACCTAAAGCTCCACGAGGCTCCGGCAGGGGATGGTGGTGATCCCTGCTGTACTCTTTCCCCACATCCTTTTCTCACTCTTACTTCCTGTTTCTGTTGTACCTGTATTTCAAAGGGCCGGCCTTGTCACTCTCTGTGTCACGCTGAATATCCCCGAGAACTACGTTAAGGGTACACGTGTCTGTGGAGTGCTCAGCCACTTACACGTTAATTTCACGAGCAGGCTGTTTTTTTTTTAGCGGCTGGGTATAAAACATTGCACACTATGGAATTAACGACACTGTCGCAAACAGTTTCAACCGGGAAAACAACGAGATTGTTAATAGATTGAGGGACATAACCAAAAGAAACCAGTTGATATCTTTGTTGCTGTTGTATTTGGCGTTATTAATGTTTGTGATAGTTGATGCCACTAACGATTGAAATGATTCACGCTGAAGGTGCCAATAACTGATCATAATAATTCTTCCTATTATAGACAAAAGGCCTAAAATTTTTTGCGAGAGGTCAGTCAATTTCATCGACCCCAGTGGTACATATTTTATCGACCATGAAAGGATGAAAGGCAAAGTCGACCTTGGTAGAATTTGAATTCCGAGCATGGACACAGACGAAAACACAGTTAAGCATTTTGCCCAGCAAACAGTTGATAATACTACGTCTTATAATTTAAATTTTGGCAGTCGGAAACGGCACGGAAGCCCGCAATTTGTATGCATGCTTGTAGATATGTAGCTGGAAAAAATGGCGCTAAGCAATTTGTCCGACGCACTAACGATTCTGCCGTCTCGCTGCCTTGCATATATTACAGTCTCATGACACCTCGTTTGCCAAATGGTTTAGTACCAGAGAGTCGAGAAAACAATCTGCGTAATCGTCAGAAATTGCTGGAAAGACTCAACGCTTTGATATGAAATCAATTAATAGGCTGGTTGTTATGAGACTATTAATAATCCTTTCTACTATAGGCACAAAGCCTGAAATTTGTGGGGACTAGTCGATCACATCGACCCCGGCGTTTCTCTGTTAGTTAATTTATCGACCTCGAAAGGATGAATGGTAAAGTCGACCTCGGCAGAATTTGAACTCATAACGCAGCGACAGACGAAATACGCTAAGCATTTCACCCGGTGTGCTAACGATTCTGCCCACTCATCGCATTTATGGGACTATTATTAATAATAATAATAATAATAATAATAATAATAATAATAATAATAATAATAATAATAATAATAATATATTCACTCTATTCAGCATTAGGAGTACCTGTTTGTTACAGAGATTGAAAATTTGATAACTACATCTACACACGTGCATACGCACGCACGCACGCACGTACTCACACACGCACACACTGATATGAGCATGATGTATATACATACATATAATATATATATATATATAGATATAGAGAGAGAGAGATTGATAAATACTA
>NC_043013.1:4030527-4045527 GCF_006345805.1 Octopus sinensis
GGAAACACCTAGCGTCATAGCATCATAATTTTGAAATATCTATAAAACCATCAAAAGCTTGTTTATTTTTATGTTTTTTGATTTTTTATTTGGGTTGCTTAATATGTTTTGCTAAAATTGCTGTTTCTTTTCAGATATCATCAGAAAAAAGGTAATTAAAATTCATTAAAATGACAGATCTTTCAGACTTTCAAAGAGGTCAAATTGTTGGTCCTCGTATGGCAGGCGGTAGCGTAACGAATACAGCTGAAATGTTTGGTGTATCAAGAAGTGCTGTCTCGAAAGTAATGACAGCCTTTGAGAAAATTGAAAAAAACCTCCTCGCCGAAACAAAACTCCAGAAGAAACCAAAACTTTCGGATAGGGATCGTCGGACTCTTACGCGAATTGTTAAAAAGGATCACAAAAGTACATCGCCCAAAAGTACTGCAGAGGTTAATGACCACCTCGAGAACTTAGTTTCCACAAAAACAGTTCACCTGGAGCTGTACAAAGCCGGATTTCATGGGAGGGCTGCAATCAGAAAACCGCTACTTTCAAAAGCAAATGTTGCAAAGCGTTTAGAGTGGAGTAAAAACCTACAGAATTGGTCCCTAGAGCAGTGGATGAATGATATTTTCTCGGACGAGTCATCGTTTCCCTTATTTCCGACTGGCCGAGTATATGTGTGGAGACAGCGAAAAGAAGCATTTGACACAGACTCCTTTCTTCCAGCTGTTGAACATGTGGGAAGCTCTGTGATGATCTGGGGTGGGTGTGGGGCTTTATCTTGGGAATCTGCCGACCCAATGGTTTCCCTTCATGGCAGAATTAATAGTCAAGACTATTTAAGCTTTTTATCTAATCAAATTCATCCTGTGGTTGTAGAACTGCTTCCAGAAGGAAGCGCAATCTTTCAAGATGATAATGCACCAATTCACACAGCTAAAGTTGTTACTGTGGACAAAAATTCCCTTGGAAACAATTCAAACTTCGTATGAATCCATACCTCGTAGAATTCAAGCTGTAATTACTGCCGAAGGCAGTCCTACTCCATAGTAAAATAAATTTGTTTGAAATTTTAAGGTGTTTCCATTATTTTGTCCAACCCCTGCATATCTACTACATATGTTGGAAATTCTATCTGTGGGTGTGTTTGCGGAGTTGTTACCTAACTCCTCCTACATCGTTTCATCGATTTTGAGGAAACTTGACATGTGAGTGGAACTCATGTCTGAAAACCTCATGGCATACTCAGATTGTTAAAAACATCGATAATTACAAATCAGCGTTCAATTGAAAAAAATCAATAGGAGCTTTGAATGGGAATTTCCATAAGGAAGATATTTTTTTGCATTAACTTTTGCATTTCTCGACCGATTCTCTTCAAATTTGCGATACAGGTGGCAAATGTTATGAGGATGACTATTAAGGAAGATATTTTACTTAGAATGTAAGGAGAGGACAAAAAGCTGCATAAAAACGATTACTCTCTCCCTCCTCCAGCTGACAGTTTTTTTGTACTTTTTCGTGACGGAAAATACACCTTTTGTGGCAGTTATAACGAAATTGCTTTTTAATATCAGAATAATAATGCGTTTGGATGGAGGCCTTGCCTTCCGAATCAGTTTACAGGGCTTAGAAAAACTGAAGGACAGCTGTGTGAATTTGAGAGGATAATATGTTGAATCAAAGCAGAATTGACTGATCCTCCTGTATTTTCTTTTACTCAAAATCGGGAACTTTTCAGCACCTCATCGTGTGTGTGTGTGTGTGTGTGTGTGTGTGTGCGTGTGTGTGTGCAGTGTTTAAAAAGCTTTTTTTTTTATCCAAAAGGCTTTTACAAGCCAATATTTACTTATATATAGGTTTATCTACTGCTAGTTCTACGTGTAAAAACTAATTATATATATAAATAATGAAAATGATATATATACACGCATATATACATACATGCATGTAAATACCTACATATATATGTATATACACATGCATATATGAGTACAGGACGTCAAACAACGTGAACAACATGAAAAACGAGAAAAGGGAAAACAAAAACATAGAACAACGAAAGAAACAAATAGAAAAGACAGGCAACATAAAGAACAATCTCTTCATCAGTTGTCCAGTTTTATCTACTCCGCATTTCGAAAGTCAGGACATGATGCGTCTTTGTCAAAACAATCGTTCCCGCAAAGCAAATTAATTAAGATTTGAGATTTGCGGAGGGTTAAAGTTGGTAACAAAAACAGGACAGTTAAAACAAACAGTAAGGGCTGTTAAGCCATAACGAGGTGAAGTGGTGAACCTGGAGAAACAAGATTCGACAGGAGATAGACAACAATGCATGCTGTCCCTTGTAGCGTATGAAGGAGAAAGAAAGATAGCCGCTGGTCACGTGTGTGGAACGAGAGAGTCAAGGAGGAAGAGTGAGAGAGATACAGAGAACAGTGAAGGGGAAGGAGAAGAATTAGAGAAAGAGTAAGAGAGAAAAGAAGAAAAAAGAAGAGAGGGAGAATAGAGATAGTGATACAATAGTGATAGAAGTGTCGCATCGAAATTATTAAGATAAACTTACTTGGAAATGGATGCGTTGCATTCCATGATATAATAATGTAAATAATATATATATTTTACTCTTTTACTCTTTTACTTGTTTCAGTCATTTTGACTGCGGCCATGCTGGAGCACCGCCTTTAGTCGAGCAAATCGCCCCCGGGACTTATTCTTTGTAAGCCCAGTGCTTATTCTATCGGTCTCTTTTGCCGAACCGCTAAGTGACGGGGACGTAAACACACCAGCGTCGGTTGTCAAGCGATGTTGGGGGGGGGACAAACACAGACACACAAACAAACACACACACACACACACACACACACACACACACACACACATATATATATATATACACATATATATGACAGGCTTCTTTCAGTTTCCGTCTACCAAATCCACTCACAAGGCATTGGTCGGCCTGGGGCTATAGCAGAAGACACTTGCCCAAGATGCCACGCAGTGGGACTGAATCCGGAGTCATGTGGTTGGTTTGCAAGCTACTTACCACACAGTATATATACATATATACATATATATGTATGCATATATACACACATACATGTACATACATATATTTGTATATATACATGCATATATGGGTACAAGATGTAAAAAAACGTGACCAACATGAAAACGAGAACATGAAAAACAAAAAACATGGAAAACAAACGTTTTTGGGAACAACGAAAGAAACAAATAGAAAAACGAGACAGGCAACATAAAGAGCAATCCCTTCATTAGTGTATATATATATATATATAATATATATATATATAGAGAGAGAGAGAGAGAGAGATGAAGATGGTACTTAAGTTGAGGCACCAGAATTTAGTATGGTATTTATTATCCATACAATTTCAAAATAAGGCGATTAAAATCAAAATAAAGAACAAGGATATCCAGAGGTAAAGCAGTACGATCGTTTCAACCGACTCCATTTAATTGAAAAATGCAATCATTTCATTACATCAATTTAAAATGTAGAGCAGTCTTCAGCTGCAAAAAGACATAAAATTTAATTAAATTAGAAGGACACATTAGTATAATGTGTTCTTCTAATTTAGTTGTAAATAGTTGTAACTATGATGTTGTTGGTAAATCATGTTCTTCGTCTATCTCCTTATCCTCTTGGAGATTTTGGGTAAAATTATACTAATGTGTCCTTGTAATTTAATTAAATTTTATGTCTTTGTGCATCTGAAGATTGCTCTACATTTCAAAGCCACTACAAAATATGTTGTGGAAAAAAGTATCTACTCTCATGGAGAAAGAGTAACTATAGAAACGCAGAATTATCGCAGTAATGGGTATTCAAAAAATATGTATATATAGAAATGTATGAATGAAGAAATTCAAATTAAAGAAGCACAACAATAATGCTTAGCAGTTCAAAAACTGAGTAGTGAAATCATGAGAATCAAAGATTGATCGCTTCGCTAAAAGCTGCAGGTGGTATGGATTATTTCCCTTGGGTTTAAATACAATATTAGTAATATGTAGTAGATAGGAGGATCCATTGGGTGGGCTCTGTTATCGACTTTTTTCAACAATCTAAGTATGTCACCAGGTTTCCAGACATGAGTTCTACAGAAGTGCCAAATAAAGTAAAAACGTAATATTGTCTGCAAAAATTAGAAATTGGACACACAAAATATCAATATGCAAAGTAATCGAGCATAATCAATGAAATGGGTTACTTCCCTTGAGTGTTTAAAAATATTGTACAGGTGGTATTGGTTATTTCCCTTGGGTGTTTTTAAAAAATTAGTTGTGTGAGGTAGATATAAAGGTCCCTCCCAGGGGCCGTATTAACGATTTTTTTCAACTATCTAAGTATGTCACGAGGTTTCCAGACATGAAGTCTACTCACGTGTCAAGTTTCATCAAAATCAATAAAACGATGTAGGAGTTAGCTAACAATGCCACAAAAGAACACGTACCGATTTACCACATATGTAGTAGATATATATATATATATATATATATATATATATATATATATATATATATATATATATATAATATATATATATATATATTATATATATATATATATTATATATATATATTATATATATATATATGACGGGCTTCTTTCAGTTTCCGTCTACCAGATACACTCACAAGGCTTTGGTCGGGCCGTGGCTATAGTAGAAGACACTTGCCCAAGGTGCTACCCAGTGGAACTGAACCCAGAACCATGTGGTTGGTAAGCAAGTTACTTACCACACAGCCATGCCTTCGCCTATAGCCATGCCTGCGCCTACATATATCTACATATAACAGAGTATATGTGTTCTGCCAGAATATTCTTTCATTGATTGGATATCATTTAAATGAAATATTGTTGCGTGGTTGTGTGGTAAGTAGCTTGTTTACCAACCACATGGTTCCGGGTCCAGTCCCACTGCGTGGCACCTTGAGCAAGTGTCTTCTACTATAGCCTGTGGCCGACCAAAGCCTTGTGAGTGGATTTGGTAGACGGAAACTGAAAGAAGCCCGTCGTATATATGTATATATATATATATGCGTGTGTGTGTTTGTGTGTCTGTGTTTGTCCCCTAGCATTGCTTGACAACCGATGCTGGTGTGTTTATGTCCCCGTAATTTAGCGGTTCGGCAAAAGAGAGCGATAGAATAAGTACTAGGCTTACAAAGAATAAGTCCCGGGGTCGAGTTGCTCGATTAAAGGCGGTGCTCCAGCATGGCCGCAGTCAAATGACTGAAACAAGTAATAGAGTAAAGAGTATGTTTGCTTTAGACATAAGACAGAATCATCACTTCGGAGAGACGATATGTCTTTAACTGGCTTGTGGAATAGTTACCAGTCAAGTGATGATGGGATTTTTGAAGAACTGATGAAGTCTATTACTATGTGTTAGTCAATTTGATCTATAAATACTAATACCGTCTAGTAATTATTTCTTACATTAATTGAACTCGGAGCAAATGTCGTATAACTTTTATGAATTGTTTCCCTGGAATTGATGAGTAGATTCTACTAGTCACGTCGCTCTGCTTAGTGTAATCCTTCAATGTGCCTAATGCTGTTATCAAAATTCCTTGCCCAGCAAATCCCGTTTCTAAATATTTCGACTGCAAGTTCCGGATTATAGCACAACACGGCTTAAAGACTAAGTGAGATTTATTGGCACAACTAAAAGGCCGAGTGTGATTATAGATAGACACGGCTAAAAGACTGAGGGAGAATCAGCTAAAATGAGATTATTCAGTAACAATACTGACTCCGTAAAATACAACGATTAACATCACTACTTCCATCCAAAGGACCCACACTACTACTACTACTACTATTACTACTACTACTACTACTACTACTACTACTACTACTACTACTACTACTACTACTACTACAGCTGCTGCTGCTGCCGCTGCAACTACTACTACTACTACTACTACTACTACTACTACTACTACCTCCACCATCATCGCGACCATCAAGTGTAACTTTGGAAGCCGACACACGGGACTTCACATAATCATCGAGCTAGAAATATAAGCTAAATCTCCTCCAAAAAGAACCGAACGCTTCTGATCCTAAGTGTCTGCTCTCGATCACAAGGCTTCTTCAGTGCTAAACAATAAAGGCGTTTGGTAATAATTGAACTTGATGACGTTGTTCGTCTTTTACCCGGTCTTATGAAACCTGGATATCTGATATTTGTGACATGTCAATAGCGACGACCTGTTTATTATATCGTTATGGAACTAAGTGTATGTGTATGGGCGTGCGAATGTGTGTGTCTTTAAATGCATACTCTTGTATGAATGTGTGTCTTTAAATGCATACTCCTGTATGAATGTGTGTCTTTAAATGCATACTCTTGTATGTATGTGTGTCTTTAAATACATACTCTTGTATGAATGTGTGTCTTTAAATGCATACTCTTGTATGTATGTGTGTCTTTAAATGCATACTCTTGTATGTATGTGTGTCTTTAAATGCATACTCTTGTATGTATGTGTGTCTTTAAATGCATACTCTTGTATGAATGTGTGTCTTTAAATGCATACTCTTGTATGTATGTGTGTCTTTAAATGCATACTCTTGTATGAATGTGTGTCTTTAAATGCATACTCTTGTATGTATGTGTGTCTTTAAATACATACTCTTGTATGTATGTGTGTCTTTAAATGCATACTCTTGTATGTATGTGTGTCTTTAAATGCATACTCCTGTATGAATGTGTGTCTTTAAATGCATACTCTTGTATGTATGTGTGTCTTTAAATGCATACTCCTGTATGAATGTGTGTCTTTAAATGCATACTCTTGTATGTATGTGTGTCTTTAAATGCATACTCTTGTATGAATGTGTGTCTTTAAATACATACTCTTGTATGTATGTGTATCTTTAAATGCATACTCTTGTATGTATGTGTGTCTTTAAATGCATACTCTTGTATGAATGTGTGTCTTTAAATGCATACTCTTGTATGTATGTGTGTCTTTAAATACATACTCTTGTATGTATGTGTGTCTTTAAATGCATACTCTTGTATGTATGTGTGTCTTTAAATGCATACTCCTGTATGAATGTGTGTCTTTAAATGCATACTCTTGTATGTATGTGTGTCTTTAAATGCATACTCCTGTATGAATGTGTGTCTTTAAATGCATACACTTGTATGTATGTGTGTCTTTAAATGCATACTCTTGTATGTATGTGTGTCTTTAAATGCATACTCTTGTATGTATGTGTGTCTTTAAATGCATACTCTTGTATGAATGTGTGTCTTTAAATGCATACTCTTGTATGTATGTGTGTCTTTAAATGCATACTCCTGTATGAATGTGTGTCTTTAAATGCATACTCTTGTATGTATGTGTGTCTTTAAATGCATACTCCTGTATGAATGTGTGTCTTTAAATCATACTCTTGTATGTATGTGTGTCTTTAAATGCATACTCTTGTATGAATTGTGTGTCTTTAAATCCATACTCTTGTATGTATGTGTATCTTTAAATGCATACTCTTGTATGTATGTGTGTCTTTAAATAATACAGATCTTGTATGTGTATGTGTGTTTTAAATGCATACTCTTGTATGTATGTGTGTCTTTAAAATCATACTCCTGTATGAATGTGTTCTTTAAATGCATACTCTTTGTATGTATGTGTGTCTTTAAATGCATACTCTTGTATGAATGTGTGTCTTTAAATACATACTCTTGTATGTATGTGTATCTTTAAATGCATACTCTTGTATGAATGTGTGTCTTTAAATACATACTCTTGTATGTATGTGTATCTTTAAATGCATACTCTTGTATGTATGTGTGTCTTTAAATACATACTCTTGTGTGTATGTGTGTCTTTAAATGCATACTATTGTATGTATGTGTGTCTTTAAATGCATACTCTTGTATGTATGTGTGTCTTTAAATGCATACTCTTGTATATGAATGTGTGTCTTTAAATGCATACTCTTGTATGTATGTGTGTCTTTAAATGCATACTCTTGTATGAATGTGTGTCTTTAAATGCATACTCTTGTATGAATGTGTGTCTTTAAATGCATACTCTTGTATGTATGTGTGTCTTTAAATGCATACTCTTGTATGTATGTGTATCTTTAAATGCATACTCTTGTATGTATGTGTGTCTTTAAATGCATACTCTTGTATGTATGTGTGTCTTTAAATGCATACTCTTGTATGTATGTGTGTCTTTAAATGCATACTCTTGTGTGTATGTGTGGTCTTTAAATGCATACTCTTGTATGTTGTGTGTCTTTAAATGCATACTCTTGTATGTATTGTGTCTTTTAAATGCATACTCTTGTATGTATGTGTGTCTTTAAATGCATACTCTTGTATGAATGTGTGTCTTTAAATGCATACTCTTGTATGTATGTGTGTCTTTCTTAAATGCATACTCTTGTATTATGTGTGTCTTTAATGCATACTCTTGTATGATGTGTGTCTTTAATGCATACTCTTGTATGTATGTGTGTCTTTAAATGCATACTCTTGTATGTATGTGTGTCTTTAAATGCATACTCTTGTATGTATGTGTGTCTTTAAATGCATACTCTTGTATGTATGTGTGTCTTTAAATGCATACTCTTGTATGTATGTGTGTCTTTAAATGCATACTCTTGTATGTATGTGTGTCTTTAAATGCATACTCTTGTATGTATGTGTGTCTTTAAATGCATACTCTTGTATGTATGTGTGTCTTTAAATGCATACTCTTGTATGTAATGTGTGTCTTTAAATGCATACTCTGTATGTATGTGTGTCTTTAAATGCATACTCTTGTATGTATGTGTGTCTTTAAATGCATACTCTTGTATGTATGTGTGTCTTTAAATGCATACTCTTGTATGTATGTGTGTCTTTAAATGCATACTCTTGTATGTATGTGTGTCTTTAAATGCATACTCTTGTATGTATGTGTGTCTTTAAATGCATACTCTCTGTATGTATGTGTGTCTTTAAATGCATACTCTTGTATGAATGTGTGTTCTTTAAATGCATACTCTTGTGTGTATGTCTGTCTTTAAATGCATACTCTTGGTGTATGGTGGTCTTTAATGCATACTCTTGTATGTATGTGTGTCTTTAAAACATACTCTTGTATGTATGTGTGTCTTTAATGCATACTCTTGTAGTATGTGTGTCTTTAAATGCATACTCTTGTATGTATGTGTGTCTTTAAATGCATACTCTATCTTGTATGTATGTGTGTCTTTAAATGCATACTCTTGTATGTATGTGTGTCTTTAAATGCATACTCTTGTATGTATGTGTGTCTTTAATGCATACTCTTGTATGTATGTGTGCTTTAAATGCATACTCTTGTATGTATGTGTGTCTTTAAATGCATACTCTTGTATGTATGTGTGTCTTTAAATGCATACTCTTGTGTATGTTGTGTGTCTTTAAATGCATACTCCTTGTATGTATGTGTGTCTTTAAATGCATACTCTTGTATGAATGTGTGTCTTTAAATGCATACTCTTGTATGTATGTGTGTCTTTAAATGCATACTCTTGTATGTATGTGTGTCTTTAAATGCATACTCTTGTATGTATGTGTGTCTTTAAATGCATACTCTTGTGTGTATGTGTGTCTTTAAATGCATACTCTTGTATGAATGTGTATCTTTAAATGCATACACTTGTGTGTATGTGTATCTTTAAATGCATACTCTTGTATGAATGTGTATCTTTAAATGCATACACTTGTGTGTATGTGTATCTTTAAATGCATACTCTTGTATGTATGTGTGTCTTTAAATGCATACACTTGTATGTATGTGTATCTTTAAATGCATACTCTTGTATGAATGTGTATCTTTAAATGCATACACTTGTATGTATGTGTATCTTTAAATGCATACTCTTGTGTGTATGTCTGTCTTTAAATGCATACTCTTGTATGAATGTGTGTCTTTAAATGCATACTCTTGTGTGTGTATTGTGTGTCTTTAAATGCATACTCTTGTATGAATGTGTGTCTTTAAATGCATACTCTTGTATGTATGTGTGTCTTTAAATGCATACTCTTGTATGTAGTGTGTGTCTTTAAATGCATACTCTTGTATGTATGTGTCTTTTTTAAATGCATACTCTTGTATGTATGTGTGTCTTTAAATGCATGCTACTCTTGTATGTATGTGTATCTTTAAATGCATACTCTTGTATGAATGTGTATCTTTAAATGCATACTCTTGATGTATGTGTGTCTTTAAATGCATACTCTTGTATGTATGTGTGTCTTTAAATGCATACTCTGTATGTATGTGTGTCTTTAAATGCATACTCTTGTATGAATGTGTGTCTTTAAATGCATACTCTTGTATGTATGTGTGTCTTTAAATGCATACTCCTGTATGAATGTGTGTCTTTAAATGCATACTCTTGTATGTATTGGTCTTTAAATGCATACTCCTGTATGAATGTGTGTCTTTAAATGCATACTCTTGTATGTATGTGTGTCTTTAAATGCATACTCTTGTATGAATGTGTGTCTTTAAATCCATACTCTTGTATGTATGTGTATCTTTAAATGCATACTCTTGTATGTATGTGTGTCTTTAAATACATACTCTTGTATGTATGTGTGTCTTTAAATGCATACTCTTGTATGTATGTGTTCTTTAAATGCATACTCCTGTATGAATGTGTGTCTTTAAATGCATACTCCTGTATGTATGGTGTCTTTAAATGCATACTCTTGTATGAATGTGTGTCTTAAATACATACTCTTGTATGTATGTGTATCTTTAAATGCATACTCTTGTATGAATGTTGTCTTTTAATACATACTCTTGTATGTATGTGTATCTTTAAATGCATACTCTTGTATGTATGTGTGTCTTTAAATACATACTCTTGTGTGTATGTGTGTCTTTAAATGCATACTATTGTATGTATGTGTGTTTTAAATGCATACTCTGTATGTATGTGTGTCTTTAAATGCATACTCTTGTATATGAATGTGTGTCTTTAAATGCATACTCTTGTATGTATGTGTTGTCTTAAATGCATACTCTTGTATGATGTGTGTCTTTAAATGCATACTCTTGTATGAATGTGTGTCTTTAAATGCATACTCTTGTATGTATGTGTGTCTTTAAATGCATACTCTTGTATGTATGTGTATCTTTAAATGCATACTCTTGTATGTATGTGTGTCTTTAATGCATACTCTTGTATGTATGTGTTTCTTTAAATGCATACTCTTGTATGTATGTGTGTCTTTAAATGCATACTCTTGTGTGTATTTGTGTCTTTAAATGCATACTCTTGTGTGTATGTGTATCTTTAAATGCATACTCTTGTATGTATGTGTGTCTTTAAATGCATACACTTGTATGTATGTGTATCTTTAAATGCATACTCTTGTATGAATGTGTATCTTTAAATGCATACACTTGTATGTATGTGTATCTTTAAATGCATACTCTTGTGTGTATGTCTGTCTTTAAATGCATACTCTTGTATGAATGTGTGTCTTTAAATGCATACTCTTGTGTGTATGTGTGTCTTTAAATGCATACTCTTGTATGAATGTGTGTCTTTAAATGCATACTCTTGTATGTATGTGGTGCTTTAAATGCATACTCTTGTATGATGTGTGTCTTTAAATGCATACTCTTGTATGTATGTGTGTCTTTAAATGCATACTCTTGTATGTATGTGTGTCTTTAAATGCATACTCTTGTATGTATGTGTATCTTTAAATGCATACTCTTGTATGAATGTGTATCTTTAAATGCATACTCTTGTATGTATGTGTGTCTTTAAATGCATACTCTTGTATGTATGTGTGTCTTTAAATGCATACTCTTGTATGTATGTGTATCTTTAAATGCATACTCTTGTATGTATGTGTGTCTTTAAATGCATACTCTTGTATGTATGTGTGTCTTTAAATGCATACTCTTGTATGTATGTGTGTCTTTAAATGCATACTCTTGTATGTATGTGTGTCTTTAAATGCATACTCTTGTATGTGTGTGTATCTTTAAATGCATACTCTTGTATGTATGTGTGTCTTTAAATGCATACTCTTGTATGTATGTGTGTCTTTAAATGCATACTCTTGTATGAATGTGTATCTTTAAATGCATACTCTTGTATGTATGTGTGTCTTTAAATGCATACTCTTGTATGTATGTGTGTCTTTAAATGCATACTCTTGTATGTATGTGTATCTTTAAATGCATACTCTTGTATGTATGTGTGTCTTTAAATGCATACTCTTGTATGTATGTGTGTCTTTAAATGCATACTCTTGTATGAATGTGTGTCTTTAAATGCATACTCTTGTATGTATGTGTGTCTTTAAATGCATACTCTTGTATGTATGTGTGTCTTTAAATGCATACTCTTGTATGTATGTGTGTCTTTAAATGCATACTCTTGTATGTATGTGCGCGTGTGTGTGTAGGCAGTTGCTGATTAAATAAATATATATTGTCCCTCCAGTTAAGTCTTATATTCACTGCTGTGACCATATTCTGTAAAGGATCAGGACAACTGAAGATAACGTTGACTGTGAAACCCTGTATTAGGGGCGGTTGGTTGGAAAATCTTATGTATTCATGAGATCCTTTACCAACTCCACTCCCATTCATTCCATTAATCCCTTTGACAGCCCTTTTCCATATCAACGCACCCACACTAAGTTTACTGAGTGACTTAACTTACGAACATACCAGATCATATCTCTACAGACAATCTGTTGAGGACCATGTTGCTTAGTAACTTCCTTTACAGGTGACTTCAGACAGCCATAAGTCATCACCTGTGTCAGTAAATGTTGTAAATACTTTATGATTGATTAGTCATTCGTTGTCATTCAAATGATCATTTTAATACGACTGCTTGAAGATACACTCTACTATAATTGAAAAGACATAAACGTGTAGCCTTTATTTTTAATTGTAAATTGAGAGATCGTGCTTATAACTGAAATCCTTGAGTTAAAATGAAAATAAGCTTTCAAGGTTTCCTCAGACATGCTATAGAAATTGGATTTCTAAAGAGTTTAGCAATCATTAAAGAAGTGCGTAGCTTATAAAGAGTTCATTTCTAGAAAAACATTTTAATCAATTCTGTTGTGTCTGAGGAGAGTCATTCTCTTTTAGTGCCAGAAAATAAAAATAAGATATAAGTGGAAATTTTACCGGTGAGTGTGTTAAATAATAAGGCACTAAAAGAGAATGACTCTCCCCAGACACAACAGAATATGCTTCAACACACCAACTCATATAAAGAATCTTGCAAACCAAATCCCAAAACGAAATATTTTAATCAATGCAATAAATAAATTTATCAATATTTATTTATCCTACAAAGCCAATGGCACTCATTAATGGGGATTGTCTCCTGTAAGTTTCAAACTTAGCCATGAAAAGCAATGAAACACGTGTCGGATTTACAGTGATGCTGCTATTTATATCAGAGAGTTAACATAGGTACCGTATCAATTTACAGATTTGTGTATCCTATATTTGAGAGGTGGCTTGTTTGAGAGTTCGTCTTTTACGGATACGTAGTGCAAAGTTAATAGCTAATAGTTAATTGAAGCTTTAATGTTTATGATAAAGAAATGTATAAGACTATAGTAGAAGAGACATGCCCAAGGTGCCATGAAGAGGGACTGAACCGGGAACCGTGTGGTTGGGATGCAAGCCTCTTACCACACAGCCACGTCTGTGGCTATGCCACGAGTACTCCTATATATATATATATATATATATATATATATATATATGTATATATATATATATATATATATATATGTATATATATATATATATATTATATATATATATATATATATATATATATATAATATATATATATATATATATATATATATATATATATATATATAATATATATATATATATTATATATATATATATATATATTACTCTCTTCCTTCCGGAGAAATTCTCATGGCATCCAACAACATCAGAGACCTGGGAGTAACAGTGGACAACAACATAAGCTGGGCTACACATATAAGCAGCAAAGCTGACATGGCCCGCAGAATGTGTTCCTGGATTCTCAGAACCTTCCAGTCGAGAGATTCCCACGCTATTATCCTTCTCTTCTCCACTTTTGCCCGACCCCACCTTGAATACTGCTGTCCACTGTGGTCTCCCTACACAAAACAAAATATTATGAGAATTGAAGCTCCCCAAAGGTCAATCACAAAAAAGATACATGGCATGTCAGACCTTGACTACTGGGGTAGACTAGAGAAGCTGAAATTGTATTCACTCCAACGACGCCGTTACATCATCTGTATGATGTGGAAAATATTCCATCAGCACTGTCCGAATGATGTTGGCATCACCTTCAAAATGCATCCAAGGCTTGGACCACGTGCCATCCGTCCACAACAAAAATCAAAATCGCATCACATAACGACAATACGGCACAATTATTTCACCTCAATTGGACCCGCTCTCTTCAATATTACACCAGGACACGTCAAAAAAGAAACTGACCACACAAAATATATATATATATTATATATATAATATATATATATATATATATATATATAGGAGCAGGCGTGGCTGTGTGGTAAGAGGCTTGCATCCCAACCACACGGTTCCCGGTTCAGTCCCTCTTCATGGCACCTTGGGCATGTCTCTTCTACTATAGTCTTATACATATATATATATATACTTATATATATATATATACTTATATATATATATATATGTATGTACAAATTTAAAAATAGGATAAAATCTTAATAAGAAATTATCAGGTAGTTAGCGTAAAAAACCTCATAAGAGAAAAAATCTGTAAATTTTTTCACTTGAAAATATTTATTTATATTATATAGAGGGCATTATTTTTGGTAGTTATGACTTTAAAAGTCCCTCCTAGCGTGTGGCATTTATGTGTAATAATGCCCTCTATATAATATGTATGTATGTATGTATGTATGTATGTATGTATGTATG
>NC_043013.1:4048027-4077152 GCF_006345805.1 Octopus sinensis
TACTAGGATATAAAAGATAAGTTCTGGGGTCGATTTCTTCGACTAAAAACCCTTCAAGGCGGTTCTCCAGCATGGCTGAAGTCATGTGACTGAAACAAGTCGCGTATAAGTCTTTGGTTGTCCCACCTCCACTGCTTCACAACCGGTGTAGGTGTGCTTACGTCTTCGTAACCTACCGGATCGGTAAAAATCCGACGGAATAAGTACCTGGTTTAAAAGCAAGCTCCTTATCATACAACCACGCCGATATATAATATATCTATATATATTATATATATATATATATATATATGTAAACACACATCATCACCACACACATACACACACACACACACACACACACACACACACACACACACACACACACACACACACACACACACACACATCTTTGAACTTTTTTTCAACATCTCAAATGTAAGATTTTTTTCTCAGAAGCTTGAGGTTCGTCTCATCCGACGATCAAATCAATCCACAAACATTACTTTGGAACACCGAGCCCCTAGAAACTGCTGTTGGGTTTGTGATGCTTTTCTCCAACCCCTTTAATTCTCGATATTATTTCTTTTCTGTGTAAGTCGGACATTTTCGTATGTAAACATATGAAGTCTGATCAATAATCATCGGTACTGTTGGTATCATAGTAACGAAGCTAAAATACGCAGAGTGAAGCCGCACGGCACAGATTGACCTTGACCTCTGCTGTGCATGCGCACAAAAACTTGAACGTCCTAGCTAACTTCCGCTGTTTACAGTAGTGCTTGAAAGAAAGGTGTGTAGCATCTGATCGTCACATTGAGCAGGACAGAGAAAGTGGTCATGGTGATACTTGCTCAGAGGCCGACGCAAAGTTGCAGAAAGTGTATGGAGAAGAGTGTATGAGCTGCACAGAAGTGTACTAGTGGTTCAGACGTTTCGAAGATAGCAGAAAAATGTCGATATTAACGAATGTTTTGTGAGACCCGCAACCGGCAGAACTGAGAAAAACATCGCAGATGTGCGCGCAGCTGTGAGGGGAAATCGTCGAATCACCATCCGTGAGTTATCAGAGGATGTGCAGATTAGTTACGGTTCAGTTCAGTCCATTATCACTGAAGATTTGGGTATGAGACGCGTGTTTGCTCAGTCTCTGCCAAAACTGCTTTCAGCTGACCAAAAAGACACTCGGGTTTCAGTTACACAAGATCTTGATTGTGTCATCCTTGAGAACAATGAAATTTTTCGTGGTAGATTTGAAAAATTAGAATGTATAAGCACGGGGCACATACTGGATTGCCTCTTGTATATATATTTAATCTAAGGTGTACCTGCTGAAGGAGGCTTCGCCTAGCAAATTATTTTATTTGTTAAAAAAAGTCTGAAATCATTGATCCAGGAGTTAGATGGTAAATGTTTTTATTTTTCATTCCCTTCGATATTTTATCTCTAATAGTGGTTCGGAATTTAACAGTCCTCTCTAGCGTGTAGGTATTCCTATGATGGATACCTCTTATGTGTTTAAGTGTGCACTGTATAATATATATATATAATATATATATATATATATATATAATATATATATATATATATATATATGCAAACACACACGTATAAAACACGTGTACACGAAGTACGATCATTGCTAGAAATAGCAGCGAGTAAGTTTACGGCGCTAGCGCCGTAAACTTACAGGCTGCTATTTGTGTACACCTGGTTAATATATTTATAATTCTACCTATGTGGTGCTTTATATGTTGCTGGATATTAATATTAGTTTAAATAACATTTATATTTCCATGTATACACACACACACACACACACACACATACACACACACGCATACACACACACGCACACTCACACACACACACCACATATAGGTAAAATATTAATGCGTGCGTGTGTTGCATAATAATATTTTCAGGATTAAATATAAGACAGCAAACAGAAATACACAGATTCATTATATGTTCATATGTTCATTTACTACACGGTTTTTGAATTATATATATATATATATATATATATAATATAATATATATATATATATACAGGTATATCATATTTTCCGTTTGCTGTCTTCCTATATATATAATGTATGTATATTATATATATATAATATATAGATATATATATATATCTATATATATATATATATATATATAATATATACACACACACACACACACACACACACACACACACACACACATATATATATATATATATAAAGATTCAACATTATAATCTACAACCAATCGTGTAGATGCTATTCACTGCCTTACCGTAACTAATATGGTATCTCATGCTGAAGGCGGCGAGCTGGCAGAAACGTTAGCGCGCCGGGCGAAATGCTGAGCGGTATTTCGTCTGTCGTTACGTCCTGAGTTCAAATTCCGCCGAGGTCGATTTTGCCTTTCATCCTTTCGGAGTCGATTAAATAAGTACCAGTTACGCACTGGGGTCGATGTAATCGACTTAATACCTATGTCTGTCCTTGTTTGTCCCCTCTGTGTTTAGCCCCTTGTGGGTAATAAATAAATAGGTATCTCATGCTTCTGAATTTAAAATACATAAATATCAAAAGCATATTAATATTATGAGATGTCTTAAAACCGATGCAATTTGAGCATAGAATTCAAAATTGCTTAGTTTTTGATTTAGGAAAAATGCGCTGTAATTTAGAAGGGAAACAGGAAGTCTAATGGTTATTCCGTTCACAAGTTATTAATATATGAATAGAACAAATTTGTTTCAGCCGGGGATTACAACTATATTGCTATGAGGGAGCTCGAGTTTAGAATGGAGTCGTCGCTCGACCTCCTATAAACACTTGCGAAATCACCCTAAAATTATACCCCATCATCTTAAATATGGGGAAACAGGAGATAATATAGTTATATATGCACTGAAACAGATGGGTTGGTCACGGCTGTGTGCCTGCTTAATCAACGTTGAGTGGGATTAAACAACGGCAATTGTAATTGGTGCTGTTGAAACTTGTTTTCACTGACTATGTTCAGAATACCGAGAAAACGATATTGATTTCTGACATTAAAACGAGACCACACATTCTTGGGGAGGGTAGATTTAATTAAATGGGCCTCACTGTTTGACAGCTATTTCATTTTATTGATCCGGAATGATGAAAGGCAAATTCTCTCCCAACAGAATTTGAACCTAGAAAGTAAAGATGTCAAACTACAAGGAATGTTTTTCCGACGTCTAACGATTCTGCCAGTTCCTCAGGCTTCGAGACTATTAAAAATAAAATACTCCGATCATTTCTCATGTAGATTGATTGTATTCTGATTTACTTCCTAATTAACTGTCGGGACTTGGAGTCGGATGAAATATAATAAAATATCTTTAAGAATTGGTTCTGCAATTGTAGGTAAATAAGGCTTTGTGCGCTCAGTTTTTGTTATTTACTACTGTTTTTATTTAACTAAGGGTCAGGTTGAACGAACTCGTAATCAAAAACCTTCCAACCTTCGCTGTTCCATTCTATGCCCAATGCATTCTTTCTTTTGAAGGACTCTAGGTCCGCTTCTATTTACCTTTCTTTCTTTCTTTCTTTCTTTCTTTCTTTCTTTCTTTCTTTCTTTCTTTCTTTCTTTCTTTCTCTGTCTCTGTCTGTCTCCCTCTCTCTGTCTCTCTTTCTGTCTCTTTCTCTTTGTCTCTGTCTCTGTCTCTCTCTCCCTCTGTCTCTCTCTCTCCTCTCTCTCTCTCTGAATTCGCTCACACAGACAATTTCTTTATTAATTATGAGGTTGAGAAAAAGAGGGGGTCGATACGAGCTGACACAGACATCTGCTCGCACACATTCACAATAGAAACAATGACCCCCCCCCAAAAAAAAAACCAAAAACAAAAGCATCGCAGAAACGACGAATTCCCTGCGCGCGGATAACTTTTTCCCAAAATTAAAGTGTGGCTTACAATGCGTTGCTTACTCATGCTTTTTTATTGAAATGAATTTATTTTAAGTATCACCATTATAGGTATTTATACACCGGTGAAATTAAGATATCAACTCTCGAATCCATCGGTGTACACACATACACACACACATACACACACACACACCACACACACACACACACACACACACACACACACACAGAGGCACGCACGCGCACACATACATTCGCATATCTCTATGTATTTATGTATGTACGTATGCATGTATGTATGTCTGTATGCATACGTGTCTACGCGCATAAGTTCATCATGATCTATGCGTATGAAAAACAGAAGTGAACAAAATAATATGATCATTTGCTAATCGGGAAATTTGTAAGTTCGATTGTTTTATAATTTAAAAAATATATATAATCAAGCCAAATGTTCAACATTTTGAGCCACTCATCCAATGAGTATTTCTGCCAAATGTAGTGAAAATTTGTTCCGCTGTTTTCCAGTAATTTTGCAAAGACACAGACAAACAGATAAAGAAGAATGATTACTATACTCTGCTTTCGCTTGCGTGCGCAGAGTAAATGTCTCGCAGATATAACGAAATTACTTTTTGCGTATAAAACGTCTTTCGATAAATATAAAATGAATTTATGTTTAGACATATGATGACATAGGCGCAAGAGTGGCTGTGTGGTAAGTAGCTTGCTAACCAACCACATGGTTCCGGGTTCAGTCCCACTGCGTGGCATCTTGGGCAAGTGTCTTCTGCTATAGCCCCGGGCCAACCAATGCCTTATGAGTGGATTTGGTAGACGGAAACTGAAAGAAGCCTGTCGTATATATGTATATATATATATATGTATGTGTGTGTGTGTGTTTGTGTATCTGTGTTTGTCCCACTAGCATTGCTTGACAACCGATGCTGGTGTGTTTACGTCCCCGTAACTTAGCGGTTCGGCAAAAGAGACCGATAGAATAAGTACTGGGCTTACAAAGAATAAGTCCCGGGGTCGATTTGCTCGACTAAAGGCGGTGCTCCAGCATGGCCGCAGTCAAATGACTGAAACAAGTAAAAGAGAGTAAAAGAGTCATATAATGAATTCACAATCAAAAGACACTATGGAATACAATCATATACTTATTAAAGTATACAAAAGATATTAAATGTTTACGCCCCGAGCAAATCTCAAGTGACTAGCTATCGTTAGTAAAGCAACTGTCGTGATGCCGTCTTCATATATAAGTGTATTTTAAGATTTCGTTTAAGTGTAGCGATATTAGTAACCTGCCGTTAGTATTCAGCGCACATATGCGTCAGTGTAAAACCTAAGGTGAGTACAGAGCATGAAATGAAATTAAAGAAACGAGCATGGTACAGGGATCATGTCAGGAAACAGGGATCACGAAATCGTATCGTCGGTAGCCAATCTCTCGTTGATCACATAATCACGTAATCAACTTTATTGGCCTACAACTGTTTACCTATTTGGGGAAACATTTAAATACATATGTATTTAAATGTTTCCCCAAATAAACATGCACTTCATTTTAGAAACCTCGTGAATATCTATCTATCTATCTATCTATCTATCTATCTATCTATCTATCTATCTATCTATCTATCTATCTATCTATCTATCTATCTATCTATCTATCTTTCTTTCTTTCTATTTATCTCTCTCTGATCTGGAATAGAGAAAGAAACTATGCACATCAGTTGAGAAGTTAGTGGAAATAAGTTGCCCAGCATAGGTTAATAATGTTGACGTTTCCCTAAACGTGTTTATTTCTCGCCCAGTTGTTCGTAGATTTGCCAAGTGCCAAATCTACGAAGCACAGTTTATAAGGGGTCAGTTGACCACTTCATATGGTGTTTTAACTCAGAAAGACAACTATGTAGAATTGAAGAATGTACGGGACGCCGGTCCGTCGCAGGTGAGCTGTAAGAGGAAAGAGTGAGAGAAAGTTGTGGCAAAAGAGTCAGCAGAAGTTTCGCCATTACCTTCTGCCGGAGCCGCGTGGAGCTTAGGTGTTTCGCTCATAAACACACACATCGCCGGTCTGCTTTAGATATCCAGAAATTCACATCAATCCATAAATACGGACACGACTATTCTGCTGATGTTGTCCAGATTCCAATGAAAGAGTCTTGTTTCTAGGCTAGGAACCAACTTTTCTCAGTAAGAAAATCGAAATATGAAACACGTACACACACACACACACACACACACACACACACACACACACACACACTCATGCACACACACACACACATACACACACACATGCACATACACAGATACACACACACTCAAACACATACGCGCACACACATATACGTACACTCATGCACATACACAGATACACGCACATACAGACACGCATGCGCATATATACATAAATACATACTTAGAGATTCTCTATCGTAAGAAAATTTAAAAGTAAAAACGGGAGAACATTAACGCGAAGTTCAAATTGGCATTTATGTATATACACACACACACGCACACGCACATCTACATACACACATCTACATACACATATACACACACATAAACACATACACATACACATACACACGCGCACTAAACATTTGTATATTAGCACGATGAGGAAAAAATAGAACTTTGAAAGAAAGGGGAGTGTTTATTTCTCGCCCAGTTGTTGGAGTTGTCGGCCAAGTGCCAAATCTACGAAGCACAGTTTATAGGGGTCAGTTGACCACTTCATATGGTGTTTTAACTCAGACTGGCAATCCAATCAATCGCCAAACTGTCTCCTATTTACAACAACCCCATTTCATTTCACACTGCTTTCAATCCATTTTATATTCTCGCTTCTTTATTCATTATATTCAAATATATATATATATATAAAAAAGAACTGGATGAGAAAATGTTGAAGAAAATATAATAAAATAATCACGTATACATTAATGCACGCACAGTTGTATACACGCACGGTCGTATACACACACACAAACTTACAACGACTTGCAGCTGAATGAAAAAGCATAGATACTTGTTTCGTATTATCCTAGTGAGTTGCTTGCTTTCGTTTTTATTCGTTTTTCTCTGAAATTGTAATTATATATAATACTAGCAGTATCGCCCGGCGTTGCTCGGGTTTGTAAGGGAAATAACTATATAAGCATTTTTTAGAGATGTAAAGTAAAATAGCCATCTCAATTTGGCTAACCACAAAGGGGGGGGGGGTGTACTGTAGCTTTTTACGTTCTGAGATTTAATAATAAATTTTTAGAGAGTTACTTCCCTTATATATGCCAAAAATGCATTAAAAATGGGAAAATTGATGGTAAATTCTTTTTAAAATCGTAGACTCATCGTAGACGTGCTCTAATACCCAGAAGGGCTCGATATGAATCACGACTATAAGATACCCGGTTTTGGTTAAACTGCACCGCAAAATGTGGGAGTAGTTAGGAATCTAAATCGTAGGAGACAGACACACAACTTCACTTTTATATATAAAGATTTCAGATTAAATTTCATCGCAGCATGTACACAAGATAAAATGTCATAGAAGAATAATTGTTTTGAATAATTAAAAGACACTGTCCATCGTCTTTGTGGTTGCTCGTCTTGATTCAAGTAATAACCAAACCTTCCTCAGAGCATACTCGATCATTTTAAGGGCTAACCAATAACAATGACCAATAATATTTAGAGTTAATATCTTCATATCTTTTCATCTTTTCCTTTCTGTCGAAGAGCGTAGGCTCGAAACATAAAAGACTTTCTCACTTTCCGAGCGTTAAACTAATACATCTATTTGTTGTTTACACACCCGTCTTCGTCTTTTGATTTTTTTTTTTGTAATTTCTCACTATATATATATATATATATATATATATATATATATATATATATATATATATATATATATATTAAGGTATGTAGAAAAATACAACATGGACAAGAACGTATAACTCTTAGAAGACGATACAATAAACACGGACAGGACATTCGAAACCCTCAGTCTTCAGTCAAGAACCGATCATCGTAGTAATTTCGGCTGATTAATCTTGAGATTACTAGATCACGGCCAGCCCTCCAAGAAAAATAAGCAACGAGCATTAGAAAAACTAAGCTGGAGCGTAGATTTCCTGGAAGAAGGATCGAATGCATACGGACCCCAGGACAGCAAAAGGAACGAATATAAAAAAACAAAAAAATAATGGAATACAGAAACATGAAATACAGAAGCATTAACGGTGAAAACAACAACAAGTGTCTTACGACTGATAACAAGCAAACAAATTTTTTCTCTGGCGCGAGGAAAGGAGCCTTATCGGCGATGCCTATAGCGGCGGACGAAAAACAACGATGTTAACACGACGCTGGTCAGAAGCTGAAAGGCAGATTTCGGCCAGCAGTCACGTGACAGAGAGAGAGAAAAGAAAAGAAAGAGAAGCAACGGAAGAGAGAGAGAGAGGAGAGAGAGAGAGAGGAGGGACAAACGCAACAAAGAGAGAGAAGAGAGAGAAAAGAAGGAATCAGAGAGGAGAAGGATGGGGGTGTCGAAGATTGACCTGTGAGTGCAGAGCGAGACAAAGAAATAGGAGGGTAGTGGAAGATTAGACCAAAGAATCAGAGGAAAGAGAAGAGAAAAAGAGGATGAGTAGAGAGAGAAGGGGACAGATCAAGTAAAAGTGAGAGAGAGAGAGAGAGACAAACAAAGAGTCGTACCAGTTATTAAGAATATGTGCTCACATTAATGTTAAGAGGGTACGTGGCGCCTGGAAATATGTTAAGGTATGTAGAAAAATACAACATGGACAAGAACGTATAACTCTTAGAAGACGATACATAAACACGGACAGGACATTCGAAACCCTATATATATATATATATATATATATATGTATATGTATGTATATATGTAACAACACACACACACACACATATATATATATATAATATATATATATATATATATATATATATATATGTATATATATTATTATATATATATATATATATATATATACACACATATATATATATATACACACACACACACATATATATATATATACATATAATATATATATATATTATATTATATATATACATACATACATACATACATACATGCATACATATATAGGCACAGGAGTAAGTGTGTGGTAAGAAAAACAATTTCTAGAACTGGATACAGGGCGCTCGACCGAAATCCACCATTGCATAGAGTTCCACAAATTATATTTATGTGTATCTTTCAAATGCCTTCACTTTGGCGCGCTGGGATCGGAAATTACTCTGCAGTTAATAAACTACAGCAGTCAATTTACCGGTTAGAGAAATCAAATAAGGGTAGAAATTGATATTAATCAATTAAAACCAGTGGTCTAGTATATTTTTAAAAATCCGAAGATTAAAAATTTTTTTACACACAAAATTTAGAGGATTGACCACTAAAAGTGGACAGCCTGTATACTAGAAATAGACGTCAAAATCGCCATTTTCCACGGTCGCCATTTTCGTTCGAGCGCCCTGTATCTAGTTCTAGAAATTGTGTTTCATAAACGACAGACTATGCTGATGATCTTGCAGATGTTTATGTATTCATATACGTAAATTATTAACAAGTGAAACTAATTAGTACATAGGTAATCGTTTTTTATTTCGTATATTTTCCTTTGTCTTGCTTATTTTTACGCTTTGGTTTTTTGTTGAATTTTTTCTTGAGAACACGTTCTCCGTGGAAAATGATTTTGACATCTATTTCTAGTATACAGGCTAACTACTTTTAGTGGTCAATCCTCTAAATTTTGTATGTAAAAAGATTTTTAATCTTCGGATTTTTTATATATACTGGACCTCTGGTTTTAATTGATTAATATTGATTTCTACCCTTTAATTATATATATATATATATATATTATATATATATATATATATATATATATATAATATATATATATATTATATATATATATATATATATAGCTTTCCCGTTCTGCAACAAACAGCAGAACAGGAAAATTCCGAGTTCTGGAGTCTGCTGAGAAAGGATACAAACAAGGGGCATCACATTATTAAGTTTTGGTTCATAATTCCGTTAAATGCAGATTTCAAAATTTCGCACTAGGGTGCCACGAATGGCTTTCGTCCCTTTGCGATTCAGCTCAGGTTTGACAACACAATCTTTGTGTCTTGTGTTGAAGAATAGGTTGAAATTGTCTAGTTGGTGACGCGCAAACACGCGCCATCTCAAACTGATATATTCAATATGACCTCCATCTCGTGCAATATATCACAAATGGATAGGTAAAGGACCTGATATGGGTGAAACTTTGATCAATCTAGATCAATCGAAATCTTTCAATAGAGTCAACTACCAATACTTGGCAACTGCCTTTCCACAAAAATGAGAAAACTAGTTCTTACTTTCTTCCTTTTACCTAGTTTGGCCTTACTCAGAATAGGCAGTGCGAATGCACTTGGTCTGGGGTCACCCCTGAAGCGGTGTCACACTCCCCAAGGAACTTAGCTCAGTATATAGATAAATGTCGGCTATCAGCGAGATCAGAATTTCTGAGGAACGCTTCTTTCACGCCCACCTCGCTGGCTACGAAATGTACGCATCTCCTGGGCAACTGGAATAGAGAGATGCAGCCATTGAGATATATCGGAAGGGTCTGGCTCTCCCGATAGCAATCACCTTCTTGGGCCCTAAAGTTGAGATGGTAGTGTTTGACCTGACCAGTAGCGAAGTACATACGTTCTGAGTTGTAGCCTCCTGAATCCCCCCAAAAGGGCTGGTGGTCAGTTTCATTTGGCAACTGCCAGGAAGCCGCGAGCATTTGACGTCATTCTAGGTACTATATACCCTGCCTAGGCTCTCGCTTGGCCCATGATGGTACTTTTGTTAAAAGAGACAAGCTGGGAGAAAAACGGTCTGAGCGACTACACGGATTCACCATAAAAACCCCCCACTAGATACGTCATAATATCAGCACATATATGCGCATCACTAGCTACAGCATACCCAAACCACCACGTGGCGGGTGTTGACAGCTGGTGAACCGTTTGACCGGTGGTACGCGTTACTTTCAGAAAGTCAAAAGAGCAGACGCTCCAGTCTGGTCAGATGTAAGCAATGCACAACGATCAGGCGGTAGCATGAAGGAAGCAATGTAAGCATTCGCCACCTCTGCTTGACCCTCCAGGAATGGGAAGCACTCCGTCGGTTACGACGACGAGGGTTCCGGTTGATCCGAATCAACGGAACAGCCTGCTCGTGAAATTAACGTGTAAGTGGCTGAGCACTCCACAGACACGTGTACCCTTAACGTAGTTCTCGGGGATATTCAGCGTGACACAGAGAGTGACAAGGCCGGCTCTTTGAAATACAGGTACAACAGAAACAGGAAGTAAGAGTGAGAGAAAGTTGTGGTGAAAGAGTACAGCAGGGATCACCACCATCCTCTGCCGGAGATTCGTGGAGCTTTAGGTGTTTTCGCTCAATAAACACTCACAACGCCCGGTCTGGGAATCGAAACCGCGATCCTATAACCGCGAGTCTGCTGCCCTAACCACTGGGCCATTGCACCTCCACTCCTCCAGGAATAGCTCATTTCTCAATGGAATAGGCCGTCCTTTACGCCGAGTATCAATCTCACCAAAGTCAACTTTACTTTAAATTCTTCTAGATGGATAACCCAATAGTCAAGAGCTTGGGTCGATATAACCGAGTGCATCTCTCCCATGGTTGAGGTTTTCTGCCTACATTAGAAAGTAGTTAGGCTCAGTGAAATTTTGCCCATACTAGAAAACAGTATTTACGCTTGGAAAAATTTGTGCATGTGTGTGTTTTGTGGTTGTTTGTCTTTTCATTGCTAATGGTTAAGTCAATATTGTCATCCTTATCTGTTACAAGCACTATTTTTCTTTGTGTGTTTGTTCGGCGATGTTAGCTTTCTTTTATTTTTCTTTCTTTTTCAAATCTATGCTAATACTTTATTCACAAATATGTCTTAGCTGGGAGTTTATTTGTTTATATTGGTACTATCATCGCTGTGGCAAGTACATCTTTCTGCAAACCACCATATAAAGCGCCTTGTTGAAACAGAATCAACAAAAAAAAAAAAAGAATTCAACAAAACTGTTCAAAAATAACAACAAAACTGAGCAAAAGATAATGAAAGCAAACTTCTCGTCTCCGCTTGATAGGACAAAGTGAAAGCCAAAAAATCGCCAAATTCGTCAAAACAGGAGTAGATGTAAACACATCTTGTCAGGACAACGACAACTAGAACAGCAACAGAAATCTCAGCAGTAACAACAACAACAGTAAGTTAGTTGATTAAATCTACCCAAGATAATAATAATAATAATAATGATAATGATAATCATAATTCTGATTTATTGGCCACAAGGGCAAACAAAAATCAAAGAAAACGTAAGGGCAAATACAAGAGAAATCCTCTTTTCTATCGGCACAAAGCCTGACATTTTGGAGGAGAGGGAAGTCGATTCAACTGGTACTCATTTGATCGATCCCGAAAGGCTTTTAAGACATAAACAATTTTTAAAACATTAGAAGAGCAATTTGAAGGTATTTAAACAATATTTCGGATCTTTTGGGTTTGAACGGCAGTTTTTAACATAATTTCTAGGTAATTAAAAAATGTTAAGCTTCGTATACTGGTAGAATGTGTTTATAAAACATCTTTTTCTCTTGGCTTTATTGAGAAAATTCTATAGTTTGTAATCAGTGACGTCTATTGAGTTAAAAAACATTCTGTGCCGTATGAATATGTCCCTCGTTTAAGAAACAGATTGGGTTTATTTACATTTGTGAAGAAAAAAAAGATACCCTTCCCCCACCCCTAACTCTAACTCTAACCCTAACCCTAACCCTAAAAGAGATTGAAATGCAATAGATCGATTCTAGGGTCATAATTATGGGTGACAATTTCATATGACACCGCTAGAAAAAACTGTCGTTCAAACCGAAAAGATCCAATATTTCCACGGCGGCTTCATCTCTCGTTTTCTTCATTTTTAACCATTCATTCCTGGTTAATTTACATATGAAGCAGTGGTTGAATTTACTAATAATATATATTGTGTAGTGATAACAACGACGAAACGTCGTTATTTGTCACTCCGAGAAAGAGACCTGATTTGAGTTGTCTGGCTCGACTATGACTGACTTTCAGGTGTTTTTAACACCAGGCGCACTGAAAGTATATATTCTCTTACGCCTATAATGCAGCCGAACCACGAACTAACAACACACACACACACGTACGCGCGAACACACGCGCACACACGCGCACACACACCACATACACATGACGGGCTTCTTTTAGTTTCCGCCTACTTAATCCACTCACAAGTCCTTGGGTGGTCCGAGGCTACAGTAGAAAACCCTTGCCCAAGCTGCCACGCAGTGGGACCGTTTACAGAACTATGTGGTTAAGCCACTTCTGTGCCATATATATATGTGTGTATGTGTGTGTTTGTCCCCCACCACTGGTTGAAAACCGTGGTTGGTTTGTTTATGTCTCCATACTCAAGCGGCGGTCGGCCAAAGTGATCGATACAATAATTACCAGGTTTAAAAAAAAGTAAGTACTAAGGTCGATTCGCTCGACTAAAAATTTCTCTAGGTGGTGACCCAGCATAGCCGCAGTCTAATAACTGAAATAAGTAAAAAATAGAAGAGATAAAAGATATATATATATGTCTTCCGCATTCTTATTCTATTGTGGTGCATTCACCATCACTACAGTCATCGTCGCCATTATCACCTGAATTATTTTTCACGGCTACAATGATTTAGCCGGAAATACTTAATTCATCGTTCTTTATTTTTTTAAAAACTGTAACCCCCTCCCCACAATCTCCAATCCATTGCTATCACCAACACAAACGCAAACAGAGTCACCACTATGACTACCAAGCACAACAAGAGCATCAATATCAACATGCACGGCAGATATAAAAGTCAGACAAAGAAAAAGAACATGTAAATAAAATCCTGTCGTTAAAAAAATATCTACAAAACAACAATAGTCATTATTTGTTTTATTATTCTCAGTATCATTTCTTGACACAACAACAGTGGATTCAGTTAGTTGTTGAAAGGATAACAGGAACCCTTCAAAATATATCCTTCCACTGCCTATACTAAAGGGAAAGAAACTAAAAACATTCAGTGTTTATTTTTGGTTACTGTAAACCTTAAGAACTAAGGAATTCAGAAAGAAAAAAAGCCCGCTTTATTTTAAATGGCATTTTATTTATGTTTGCTACTTCATTTGTTGTCGCTTTGCAACAATGAGAGAGAAGACGCATGTATTTATCTATTTGCACGCACACGCTAGCGCACACAGACACATACGCACACACACACGTATATATATATATATATATATATATATATATATATATATATATATATATATATATATATATATACATAAATATATATAAATATACAATTTATAAGTAAGGGCAAAAGAAAAAAATTCCTATGCCAAAATATACCGAAAAAAGACACAACGTCAATTAAATGGTTATTGACGTTGTGTCTTCTTTCGGCATATTTTGGTATTAGAAATTTTTTTCTTTTGCCCTTACGTATAAATTGTTTATAAATTTAACCTTTAAAAGTATTTTTTAATATGCTGGCCATAGATAGAATTTTTTTCGAAAAATGTTATCCTACATTAGATGTGTATATATATATATATAAAGAGAGAGAGAGAGAGAGAGAGAGAGAGAGAGAGAGAGAGAGAGAGAGAGAGAGAGAGAGAGATTAGGGATTGAGGGAATAATTATAATCCTGGCCATCACCTCATTAGCTCATCATGCCGGATCTTGCCTATCGTAGTATTTCCAAAATCAAAAGGAGATCCGTAAGACTTCGACTGATATAAATGGAAACAGTACACGCCTCCAGGGTAAGATCCAACAGGCTTAATATAAACCCGCAGGGTGAATGATAGAAGTAATAATTAAAGGAAGAACAGAGAAGGGCAAATTAACACCACAATAATAATCTTTTCTACTCTAGGCAAAAGGCCAGAAATTTTGGGGGATTGGCGCAGTCGATTAGATCGACCCCAGTACGCAACTGTTGCTTAATTCATCGGCCCCGAAAGGATGAAAGGCGAAGTCAACCGTCTCGGAATTTGAACTCAGAACGTAGCGGCAGACGAAATACAGCTAAGCATTTCGCCCGGCGTCCTAACGATTCTGCTAGCTCGCCGCATTTTGTATAATAATAATAATAATAATAATAATAATAATAATAATAATAACCCCATACAAGGAATTTATAGATATTTTAATGCATTGCTACGCGCGTTTCCACAAATCCCACGTTTCTTATGATCGTAGTCCGTATTTCCTGGATGATTAATGTACAGCCCGTAGTATCCATGGGCATTGGTTGGATCATAATCATGTGTTCATTTTCTTAGGTGATATGGCAGCAACAGAATAGCTGTACTTGCTGATTCTACCACATCGGAATTCACTGAGGGGGCCCCTGCTGTGACTAAAGTAAAACCTATGAAACACACTACCCATCCTGACATCTGCATACTCAAATATGAAAATAAATCTAAAACCAGCACACACACCTCCCTCTCCTTTATAATCACCATTCTTTTCTCTCTTTCCATCACTTTCTACTCCTCCCCACCAAATCCACACGGAACTGCCCACATACCCCCAATCAAACCTTCATTGGTCAAAATTGATAAACAACTTTCAGTTATACATTCGCTGCCTTCAACGTTAATGCCAAATCGCCTGAAGAAATAAACGCATGAATATGATCTACTCGATGTCCAAGGATATATTACGGGCAGTACTGTAATCATCTCAGGAATACGGACTGTGATCGTAAGAAAGATGTGATTTGCGCAAACGCACATAGCGATACATTAGAATATTTATAAATTCCTTCCATGGAGTATTATTATTATTATTATTATTGGGGAGGCGCAATGGCCCAGTGGTTAGGGCAGCGGACTCGCGGTCATAGGATCGCGGTTTCGATTCCCAGACCGGGCGTTGTGAGTGTTTATTGAGCGAAAACACCTAGGCTCCGGCAGAGGATAGTGGTGATCCCTGCTGTACTCTTTCACCACAACTTTCTCTCACTCTTACTTCCTGTTTCTGTTGTACCTGTATTTCAAAGGGCCGGCCTTGTCACTCTGAATATCCCCGAGAACTACGTTAAGGGTACACGTGTCTGTGGAGTGCTCAGCCACTTACACGTTAATTTCACGAGCAGACTATTCCGTTGATTCGGATCAACCGGAACCCTCGTCGTCGTAACCGACGGAGTGCTTCCAAAATCCAATTATTATTATTATTATTATTATATTATTATTATTATTATTATTATTATTATTATTATTTATTGCATTTATCCTACATTATATTGACATAGCTCGCTACAACCCCATAAAAATGCTATAAGTATTATGATGGCTGTAGCCGGCATAATAAAATAGGAGCGTGTTACTAATAGTTTGTTGTTTCTGAGGACAAGCAAAATAATGAATTATAACATGTGTAACAGCTCCGCATAGTCATCACGCACAAGCCACATAGCATAACGAACTAAAAATTGAATGAAAGAAGAAGCGCAACAAGTCGAGAAGGAAGCATATAGAAAATGTGGAAAAATAATAAAATAATAAAAAATCAGTAAAAAGGTAAAAGGGTTATCTCCCTTAAACCTTAAATTACAAGGCTGGAAAAAATAACGACAAATTAATCAGATGTCAGCAGAATTTTCCAGTTCTTCAAAAGGAACTTAGGCATATATGTACAATCGCTGAAATTTTCAGATCTAGGGTTCAGTAATGAGTTAGAGATTTTGTGAAAGGTAGGAGAGTCCAGTTTGCTGGACATTGTGTAGAGCTGAAAAAGAAGTAATTTCTACTCTTCTCCTCTGGACGCCATCTACTCGCAATACCAGAGGGCGCACACTCTCCTACCTTGATGTAATCTCCAGGGATACAGGCATCCAGCAACAGGACCTCCGTAATGCCATGATGGGCCGTGAAGTCTGGCGTAGCATGGTAAATTCCATTGTCTCGACCACGGTCGAACAATAATGATGATGAGAGATCTTAGATCCGAAAAGTATCTGAGCTCTTTCAGCTAAGCACAGCTTACATTTATTTGATGCGTTAACATAAGGTGTGGGTTTCCCCATTATTTCCCGCTTAATCGTATGAGGATAAGTCTTCTTATCGGTTGTATTATCATCTAACGTTGCAGTAATTACCTCATATATGACAGATTTAATTGTACATCGCTGGTCATCCTTTAGGGGTCGAAAAAAAAGTAACAGTTGAGTCGATGTAATCCACTTACATCTTCCCCTGAAATTGCTGGTTTTGTACTGTGCCCCAGCATAGCCAGTCAAATGACTGAAACAATTATAAGAGCAAAAGCGTATCTATCTATCTATCTATCTATCTATCTATCTATCTATCTATCTATCTATCTATCTATCTATCTATCTATCTATCTATCTATCTATCTATCTATCTATCTATCTATCTAACATCTCTGCAACAAGTGGTGTCTGCATATACAGATGGCTATATATTCATACTGTGGAGGCGCAATGGCCAAGTGGTTAGGGCAGCGGACTCGCGGTCGTAGGATCGTGGTTTCGATTCCCAGACCGGTTGTTGTGAGTGTTTATTGAGCGAAAACACCTAAAAGCTCCACGACGCTCCGGCAGGGGGTAGTGATCCCTACTGTACTCTTTCACCACTCTTTCTCTCACTCTTTCTTCTGTTGGCCTGCTCGCTTAGCCAGCGGGGTGGCTTTATTCGAAGGCTAAAACAATGCGAACGCATTGTGACCAGCGATGTGTAGCAACATCTGATGGTCTGGTCGGTCACGTGACCACGTGATATATTCATACTACATAAGCGTTAGGACAATTGGTATAGAGTGGAACATGTGGTCATCACCAATGGATCACATTGGAGATGGTAAGGGTTTACCTCACCGCTAGCGATATAAACGAGAGTATATTTTGCACCCAAACCCAATATGAGAGTTTTTCTTATTGTAACTGCCGCAGTATACTTTGTTCTAACAGAACATCCATGTTTAAATGGGGATAAGTATGACGTCTTGTAATACATGGTATGTGTGTGTGTGTGTGTTTGTGTGTATGTTTATGTATGTATATGTGGATGCATGTATGTATATAGAAGTATGTGTCTATGTGTGTACGGTTCTGTGTGTGTGTAGAATAGTATTGTTATTTTGTTCACCTATGTATACATCTTTAGAGCTCTACGTGTATACACACACACAAACACACACACACACACACAAGCATTTATATAGGTGTGTGTGTGTGTGCATGTTTGAACGTAGAATATGTGTACGCTTTTGAGAATCTCAGCATATAGACCTCTATGTTTAAAAATGAGAATGCGTGTGTTTGCAGACATGCACGTGTTTTGTGATAAAGGGATTTGCTTTAAGTTACGGAGGCCTTTCAGAGTAATAAACAACGAGAGCTGTTTCTGCTGTCTGGACCCCACACAACCATTATTCCAAACGCCATAACAATCATTAACTCACCGCTTTCGGTTCAGAATGATTATAAACAGGTAAACGCTTATGTTCTAGTGTATATCTATCAATTATTTGGTGTTTAAGGTCAGCCTAAAAGGAAAACTGTAAAACTTTTTAAAGAGAATATTAATTTGTGTATATCTACATAAAAAGCGTCGGCTGAAAAGTTTCATAGGTTGACCAAGATGCTCTCATGGAATGTGACCAAATGAGGTTTATTTTTCAATATAGTCCCCGTTGCGGTCCACACACTTCTTCATTCGGTACTACAGTGCTTTGATTCCTTTGAAGAAGCTTTCAACATTTTGGTAATAAAAAGTCATCAACAACAGATATACTTAGACATGTATGTACATATGTAATTATGATTTCAAATTTTGGCACAAAACCAGTAATTTCGGGAAGGGATTTAGTCGATTATATTGACTCCAGTACTCAATTGAAATTTATTTTATCGACCCCAATACGAAAAAAAGGCAAAGTTGACCTCAGCAGAATTTGAACTCAGAACGTAAAGACGGACGAAATGTCGCTACCCATTTTGCCCAGCGTGCTAACGATTCTACTAACTCGCCGCCTTCCCAGCATATACAATATTGATTTCAAATTTTGGCAGAAGAGTAGAAATTTATGGAGGAGTAAGACGATTACATCGACCCCAGTGTTCAACTGGTACTTATTTTATCGACCCCAAAAGGATGTAAGGCAAAGTGAACCCTGGTGGAATTTTAACTCAGAACATAAAGACGAACAAAATGCCATTAAGCATATTTGCCGGTGTGCCAACGATTCTGCCAGCTCACCGCCTTGCCAGAATGTATGATATTTCTAAAGCTGCATCACAAAGATTAAGATTCCTTTTTAGGGCCGAGAAATAAGTTTAAATCAGTTCCTGTTACTCTACGTTGTAGTCAGACGCGTATTGTCACACGCAACTAATCGAAGGTCATTCCGTTGATCAGTAGTGGTTTCGGAAGTCCTTCCATTGACTGGAAATCCTTCTTTCACCGGTTAGCTACAGACGTTGGTTTACAACCGTGTGGCTTTGTCTTTTGTTTTTATCTCTGCAACAAAGCCTCTGTTCTGAAATATTTAACTGAAACCTTCTGCACGAAAGACCTCTCATCCTATACGTCTCTTCTTTCGCCATGTTTCCTACATCTCACCTTCTTGGCCCAAGCGCAATGCTTCACCCAGCTCCTTATTCTGTGAACTTCATTCTTCTGGACATATTTTTTGAAAACCATTGCCATATAGATGCTGAAGATAACGAGTAACTGCATCAATCTAATCAGATCGATAAAGGTTTTCCGCCACTGATTGTCTTATTCAAGAAAAATCAGCTTCAAACAGAAATAGTTATCAATAGTTATCATTGCTCCAGTATTGTACTGGAGTCGGTGGCTATAAAAATAGAGATGAACTCTGTTGTTCTGATTGAAATCATTTCATTTGTATGAAACATGTATATTTGTGTGTACAATAAAAGCATGTATGTTTATAGATGGCAAAAGACATAGAGATACTTTTCCCACGTTCCAGGCACTTGATGTAGGCCTCCGTGTTGAGTCTGAGGTCGTGTTGGAAAAAGAATAGAAGCATAAACGTCGCCATCACTAGTGATCACTCCAACCATTTGTATTCACCTATGTGTTCCGTGTTCATCTACTGCATATACTTTATGCTGTAGCAGCCGCTTATTGATATCACATTAGGATGAATAACTCTTTTCGATAACAATAGCTGGCACCTAATATTATGCAAATGATTTGGGGCCCGTTAAGTTTGATAAGATTATCTGTGGTCTTAAGTGGTTTCCTGTGTATATGCATAGACAGATTGTGTGTCTCCTTGTGTGTATAAATATGTTTGTACTGGTGCGCGCGGGTGGTGTGTATACTCTCCCTATTTGGTCCCCACGGACTTTTTTCTGCTCGACTTTGAAATCCACTCTGCATGCCTGCCATTTCAGACTGTGGAAGAAAATTCGCTACTCTAACTGTTGAATACCTCCGAAAAGGCCGAACCAGATTGCATTCCAAAATAGGAAGAGTAGGAACTATTTTGAAAAATACTGCTACATGAACTATTTATGTATATGTCTATCTATCTATCTATCTATCTATCTATCTATCTATCTATCTATCTATCTATCTATCTATCTATCTATCTATCTATCTATCTATCTATCTATCTATCTACGGGTAAATTGTCGCAATTTTATATGTTTAATTTCGCGCATGTGCATTGTTTGATTTTGATTTTGTTGATTACAGTATAATAGCGTTAGTTGAGCACCGTTTCTGAAAAAAAACCCCAAAAAAACAGAAAGAAAAAACCATGACGCTTTTCACTCTGCTAGAAATTTGGAAACGACATGCTGTGCTGCTTTTCATTCGTGCCGGAAGCTCCAATACGAACATTCAGAGTTTCTGGGTGTCAATCTGAGGACATGTACTGAGAGAGATAAAAGTCAAACATCCAGTCAACATCAGGGTGGATGGAGAGTGATCACTAGTGATGGCGACGTTATGCCCCCATTCATCTTCCCACACGGCCTCAGACTCAACACGGAGGTCTACATCAAGTGCCTGGTGGCGGTAGTGCTGCCCTCAGTCAAGAAGGTGGCTGCTGGAAGACCCTATGTCTGGCAACAGGACTCTGCACCATGGCACATAAGCAGGAGAACCTAACTCCGCAGACTGCATAATGTATGATGCACAGTTGAGAAAGAGAGCAACAAAACTCTTTGTAACACTAAAGATCACCTGAAGGAAAGGATTATGGCAGCATTCACCAACTGAAACAAGGAGGATCGTCCAGAATAGTTGCAGGAGATTCCGAAGTCGTCTGGAGGCCGTGATTGAAGCCAATAGCGATTTTATTGAATAAATTTATTCTTCAGTATTTGAAGATATTTTTATGTAATTTTGGTAACTATATCTGTTAAAATGAGATGTCAGTGTTATTTCCATTCTTGAGTAGTTTAGACGGCAGTTTCTTCACCGCGCCCTCTATCTATCTATCTATCTATCTATCTATCTATCTATCTATCTATCTATCTATCTATCTATCTATCTATCTATCTATCTATCTATCTATCTATCTATCTATCTATCTATCTATCTATCTATCTATCTATCTATTTGTCTATCCCTCCTCTTTTCCTTCACTGTCTCCCTGTCATTTTTTCTCGCCCCTCCTTATTTCTTCTGTCCCTCTACCTCTACCTCTCTCTCTTCTCTCCCCACATGACCGGTGTTCGGCCAGGCCTGACCTTTCTTTCTTGGTTCGGCCGCTGTCAGTACAACATCTATATTCTTCCCTGTGCATGTGAATTCTTGTATCCCTGATGTAAGTCTTTACTTCCATACACGCCAGCTTAATTTAATTCGTCATTGGTCGAAAGACACCTGTTGTTATGTCCTGTTATTTGTATTTGTGTAACTTTCTCCGTTTTTTTCCGTCCTTGTTTTCGAATACATTCGCTGATTTCTCCCAAGAAATCTAATGCTCTTAGCTTAGTTTTTCCTTGGGGCTGGCCAGGTTGGAGCAATCTCGAGTATAACCAGCCGAAATTGCAAAGATAATCTGGAACTCGACTGAGGAAAGAAAACTTCGAATGACTCGTCCTTGTTTTCTTTGTATCGTCTGTCTGGATGTTTTGTTGTCCCTTTCTTGTATCACCTAACTGTCCGGATGTTTTGCACTTTTGTCCCATTTTGTATTTTTTACATATATACATATACATACATATATAAATATATGTATGTGCGTATGCATTTATAAATATATATGAATATATATAATATATTAATATATATATATATATATATATATGAATATATATATACATATTATATATATATATTATATATATATGAATATATATATATATATATATATATATATATATATATATATATATATATATAATATATATATATATATATGTATATATATATATATATGCGTGTGCGTGTGTGCGCGTGCGCGGTGTGTATGCATTTATATGTATTATGTATATATATATATATTATATATATATATGTATATCTATCTATCTATCTATCTTCTATCTATCTATCTATCTATCTATATCTATCTATCTATCTATCTATCTATCAATCTATCTGTCTATATATCTATATATTATGTACGCGTGTGTGAATATTTGCATATCTGAATATGTGTAAATGGTTTTGTGTATGTGTGTAGGCGTAAGATTATTTTATTGCGTGAATCTATTTTTGAAAACCAGCCGATCTCATCAGGTTACCTGCCCACCTATTGTGATGTTTGCATATAGAAATACATACTCCACATACATTGACATATAGACACACACCCACACGTATAAACGTGTACATACATACATACGTACATACATACATGCAAACATACATACACATGTGTCTGCGTGCGCGCATGTATGTGTGTGTATGTCTACACACTGACACACGCACTGACACACGCATTGACAAAACTAATGTTGGAAATTTTGTGAAAGGAGTCAAAGAACACGTGGATAGGCGAAGTATATATTGCAAGTGAATCATGTAGCAGATAGGAGTGGCGTTTTAGTAAAATAATTGATATATTTGAACGATAGCCGCTCTTGTATTTCAAGATGGCCAGAAACTATTGTCAACCTAGTATTACCTCAGTCAAGGACCAGACTTCCTTTAAGTAGAATTCATTGTTCGTGCTTAGATGAAAATCAATAGAAGTATCTGAGTAGGTGTTAACCTCTAGTTGGCGATAGGTGTTGTGTTTGTAGAAATAAGAAACGATCGCAGTCGCTTTGATGAGAAGTGGATTTAAAAGCTGATATAATGTGTCCGTTTAAATTGTCTTGAAATGTCAGACAAGTAATTTTCATTATTCTACTTACTCGGTTGAAATATTAGTACCAAATCGACTGCTATGTTGATATAACGTAGGCTAATGTTGTATCCTGAAGGAGATGTTTTCTTCTATTCAATTCTACTGTAATCGGAGATACGTAAGCCTTTGTAAATTGTAAGGCGATTAACACTAATGATGAATGTAAGAAAAGAAGAAGCTATGTAGCAGCTGTTATTGTAAAATTGGTTAGAGTATATTTAATGGCTTGTAAGTTTGAAGCTATGAGAACATCGTAAAAGCAGCCATGATACTCTTTTTACACCCAATTTGTCCATTTAACCTTATCCCACGTAAAATTTTCTTTCTTTGGTGAAAAGTTAATATTTTCAAATTTTGGCGAACTTATACAAAATGATAAAGTAGAAATTGTGTATAAGAATATAAGTTAGAAATAAATATAGGCGCAGGAGTGGCTGTGTGGTAAGTAGCTTGCTTACTAGCCACATGGTTCCGGGTTCATTTCCACTGCGTGGCAACTTGGGCAAGTGTCTTCTACTATATCCTCGGGCCGACTAAAGCCTTGTGAGTGGATTTGGTAGACGGAAACTGAAAGAAGCCCATCGTATATATATATATATATATATATATATATATATATATATATATATATCTATATATATATATATACATATATACATATATATATATACTTTATTTAAAGCAGCAGAAACTTCAACAAAATCTGTTACTCTGAGTTTCTCGTTGCCGTTCATCAGACAGACTGTCTGATGAACGGCAACGAGAAACTCAGAGTAACAGATTTTGTTGAATTTTCTGCTGCTTTAAATAAAGCATATTACTCTACCACTGGTATATATATATATATATGTGTGTGTATATATGTGTGTGTATATATTTGTGTGTCTGTGTTTGTCCCCCAACATCGCTTGACAACCGATGCTGGTGTGTTTACGTCTCCGTAACTTAGCCGTTCGGTAAATGAGACCGATATAATAAGTACTAGGCTTACAAAGAATAAGATAAGTCCTGGATAGATTTCTTCGACTAAAGGCGGTGCTCCGGCATGGCCGCAATCAAAGGAGTGAAACAAGTAAAAGAGTAAAGAGTGTGAAGAGTATAAAGTTTTATATTTTGGGATATAGATTACAAGATAATTTTTTCTAAATGATATTAAATTCTGTGACTTATAATCATACAGCATCTTTCGATTTTAATATCTGACGTAACATGTGAAGACTTCTATTAAGATCACATGTCTATTTAAGCTAACTTGATTCGAGGGAGGTGCATGGGTCAGTAGTTAGAGCGTCGGGTTAACAATCATGAGGTAGTGAGTTCGATTCCCATTTTGTGCTTATGTCTTGAGCAAGACATTTTACTTCGCGTTTCTCCAGTTCACTCATCTGTCGAAATGAATTGCAACGTGACTGGTGCCAAGCTGTATCGGTCTTTGACTTTCCCTTGGACAACAAGATGGGAGGCTGGTGTGCATGAGAGACTGCTGGTCTGCCATAAACAACCTTACCTGGACTTGTGCCTCGGAGGATAACTTTCTAGGTACAACCCCATGGCCTTTCATGACCGAAGGGGGTCACGTACATGGCATCAAAGAACACGGCGACTATGAAAGCTACTTTTATAATAGCTTATACTGAGCATTAATGGAAGTATGAAAAACAAATGATTAAATGCAAGCACGTCATCTCATACCTGTGCGTTTTTGACCCTCCCAGCTTAGACATAGGACACATTCGAAGATTATTGATAATTCGAATTCCAGTAGATTTTGATTTCTATGTTCAGTAGTAAGCTGTTGTCGGCGAATCACAGCCGACAAGAAAACGCAGTAGAATTTAGCAATCATTTCTCTCAAGATTCACTAGATTGAAGAGAAAGTGAAAACTTGCTTGAAAGCAAATCTGGGCTTTTAAAGGGCATGTAATCACCATCGGAGCCAAACACTTCGAAGCCACCAGAACGGAAAACGAAGACAGGAGAAGGGGAGGGCTCGATAAAATTAACATCGTCCTCCACCATCATTACCATGCACTCAATACCAGCGACTCTTCTGTGCAATTGGCCTACAGAGTCATGAATGCCATCACCATAGAGGAAACTTTAAGCAAAGGAGAAACTAAATTCTAGGACGAATTGATATCGTTTGAAATTTTATTCTTCTCAATTGTTTCATTTGGTATTTGTGTAAATTTGAGTAAGGATGTAAAATCTTTTTCTATGATGATATATTATATATGACTGAATATTTTAGGATGTTTAGGGCTGATGAAGTGAATTTACAAAATAATTTAACTAGAATTTACTTTCTCGGTGTATTTAGAGAAGATAAACTTGCTAAACGGCACCAAAAGAGGACATTATTAAATAAACATAGAAAATGATTTTATTAGGCGACAAAAGTTTGGGAGTTGGTGTATTTAGCTGCCGAATGGGAACCGTTGGAAGATACACTGGAGTAGTGCGACCTCAGTCTGCTTCAACATTAAAAGCGCGACAAGTCGGCGAGCTGGAAGAATCGTTCCCGCGACGGACAAAATGCTTATCGGCTTTTTATCCGTCTTTACGTTATGGTTTCAAAATTTCGCCGAGGTCGATTTTACCTTTCATCCTTTCCGGGTCAATAAAATAAGTATCAAAAAAACATTGGGGTCGATGTAATCGACTAGTCCCCCACCCCCGAAATTGCTGGCCGTCTGCCAAAATTTGAAATCAATTTTAAAAGTACGACAAAGTTACATTTTATCTTTCACCATTCAGCTCTTTGGAGCTGACGATGCCTCTTCCTTTATATATTTGTTTCAAATGTTGGCACAAGGCCATCGATTTTTGGGGAGGGAGTAAATCGATTGTATCGACCCCAATGTTCAACTGGTACTTCTTTTATCGACTCTAAAAGGACGGAAGGCAAAATCGGCCTCGAAAATAGCAAAATTCATATCTATAAGAAGGAAGCAATAATTCATTGGGCTAAATTAGGAAATTCACTACAATTTTTTCCAACTCTTCTTCGCATCATCATCATTATCGTGGTCAACATCATCATCATCATCATCATCATCATCATCACCACCACCACCATCACTACCGCCACCTTTCTTTTTTCCTCTCTTACTATTGTCTTGCAATTGTTTGCTTCTTGGGTTTCCTCATCATAATCCTCTCCATCCTTCACCCCTTCTCTCCTCCTCCTCCTCCTCCTCCTCATCATCATCATCATCGTCATCATCATCGTTCATCTCCCTCCGACTTTGATGCCACCTATTTCACGGCTGTAGGATATTAACTCACCACACCCAACGTTTCATGTTAATCTTCAGAGCAATTCTCTGATTCCGTTGATAATGCAGATAAAAGCTGATAAACACTTTAGTGAGTTCCTCCTGGCATGCAAGACGGGTCGTCGCTCAGCGAACACTTTTATCAATGACGGAAAAGTGTGATGGCCAACATCCCGAGTTTTTGATTTATCTCGGATATTCTGCACGGAGCCACAGACGCTGAAACACACAACACACACACACACACACACATCGCATACAGGTCACATAGGCGCGTATGTATGTATGTATGTATGTATGTATGTATGTATGTATGTATGTATGTATGTATGTATGTATGTATGTTAGTATGTATGTGTGTATGTACGAACGTATGTATGTATGTATGTATGTATGTACGAACGTATGTATGTATGTATGTATGTATGTATGTATGTATGTATGTATGTATGTAAGTACGAACGTATGTATGTATGTATGTATGTGTACATAATCACGCTCACGCACTGTTGCACATATACACACACGCATGCACACGTACACACACACATACACACACAGGTATAGGCGCTGTTGAGTAATTAAGACGATCTCTATGCAAATTCATGATGTCGGGTTCCATCTCATTACGCGACACTCTCGACGAATGGATCGTCTATATAAACTGGGATTCATCTTTAATAGAAGGAAACGGTGCAGAAGACCACCGTATATGTATGTGTGCGTATATGTATGTGCTTGATTTCCTTGATATGCGCAGAGATTTTGGATTTGTGTTTCTGTGGAAACAAGGCTATCATGTTCCAATTAAATGGTGCTAGTGAGGTCTTTGTTCAGAGTGGCAATGCATGTATGATGTTAGGTGTCGAGTTTTTTTGTTTTTGTTTGTTCCTCCTCGAGCCATGCCTGGCTCATAAGGGCCGGTTTCCCAGTTTCTTGGCGTATAGGTTCCCCACCTGGACGGGACGCAGGTCCATCGCAGGTGAGCTGCAAGATGCAGGAGGAAAGAGTGAAAGTTGTGGCGAAAGTGTCAGCAGAAGTTTCGCCATTACCTTCTGCCGGAGCCGCGTGGATTTTAGGTGTTTCGCTCATAAGCACACACATCGCCCGGTCTGAGATTCGAACCCGCGATCCCTCGACCGCGAGTCCGCTGCTCTAACCACTAGGCCATGTGCCTCCACCTAGGTGTCGAGTTTTCGGAGAGTGATCCTTCTGTGCAGAATATTAAGCGAGAAAGAAGATTTGTGAGATTGGTTTAGAGGCGGCAACAAACAATTCGTTAATATAGAGGAAGGAATAGAGGGACCGACATAACTGAACGTCGGTGTTTATATCAGAGTTAGAGTATAATTCAGAATGAAGATGAATCAAGACCGGTGGGTCGGAAGAATATGCACAGTTGATAGAGGTCTTCTTAGAAAGGGAACAATAGTGAGGCAGAGCAGCTTGTAGAATATTCCAATGCCCGAAAGCATATTTTTGTTGGTAATCGGAAAGGAGTCGTGGCGGCGTTAGAATTAATCAAGTTGCTGGAGGTGGGTTACCCTTAAAAGATGTCGTAGTCCATAAACATCACCATTACTACTACAATGTGGCTACATAATGATTTAAAATTTTGACACAAGGCTAGCACATTTGGGAGAGGAGGTTTGTTGGACACTGGGGTCGATATAATCAAATAACTTTCTTTTCCAAAATTGCTGGTCTTGTGTCAAAATTTTATCGACTTCGAAGGATAAATGGCAAAGTTGGCCTCGGAAGAATTTGAACTCAGAACGTAAAACCAGACTAAATACCGACAAGTATTCTACCTGGCGTGTTAACGATTCTGCCAACTCACTGCCTTATGGTGTGACTACATGTTAATCAACCACAAGTGAGGGCGCGTGGCTTAGTGGTTAGGGCATTCGGCTCATGATCGTAAGGTTGTGAGTTCGATTCCCGGCGACGCGTTGTGTCCTTGAGCAAGACACTTTATTTCACGTTGCTCCAGTCCACTCAGCTGGCAAAAATGAGTTGTACTTGTATTTCAAAGGGTCAGCCTTGTCACTCTCCGTGTCACGCTGATTTTCCCCGAGAACTACGTTAAGGGTACACGTGTCTGTGGAATGCTCAGCCATTTGCACGTTAATTTCACGAGCAAGCTGTTCCGTTGATCGTATCAGCTGGGACCCTCGTCGTCGTAACCGGCGGAGTCTTTAAGAATCAACCACATTAATAGTCGGTTGTCTCATGTCGTGAGACAATGATAATCCAGCTCTTCTCATGTAGTCAATTAACAAGATCTTGCAGACAGTCTATATTTTTCCGTGTAACAGAACTCATCTCCCTTCATGTAGTGAACCTCCGATAAGACAGCCGGACGCAGTTCGTCTCTACCGGTGTTGGGAATCAAACTAACAGACATGGGAAACAGAAAACATTGTTCCGAATGAGTCACCTCCTCATTCACT
>NC_043013.1:4077252-4089752 GCF_006345805.1 Octopus sinensis
ATATATATATATATATATATATGAATAAAAAATGGAGTTAACGCAGGTGTAAACAAGTATTTTTACTTTCGACACATGTTTTTCGAAAATTCCACTGATACTATTCAAAAGAATAAATGGTAAAACAATGCAATCTTCTCTTCGAGAAAGTGAAAAAATCGAAACTCGTCAATACGACATTTTAGCAAAAAATGATGGATTTGTATAGCGATAGACAGAACGCTATTAATATTGTTTAAAAAAACGTTATTGGCTGCCCTGGTAACTATTTATTTATTTTTTCCGTGTTAATTGTTAACAAGGTAAAAATACACTCATCTATATATTATATATATATATTATATATTATCTATATACACGATTGTGTGTGTGTGTGTTTACGTATATATATATATATATATATATATATATTATATATATATATATTATACACACGAGTGTGTGTGTGTTTACGTATATATATATATATATATATATATATATATATATATATATATATATATATATATATATATATAAGGCGCATGGCTCAGTGGTTAGAGCGTCGAGCTTACGATCGTGAGGTTGTGAGCTCGAATCCCGGACGGGCTGCGTGTTGTGTTCTTGAGCAAGGCACTTTATTTCACGTTGCTCCAGTTCACTCAGCTGTAGAAATGAGTTGCGACGTCACAGGTGCCAAGCTGTATCGGCCCTTGCCTTTCCCTTGGACAACATCGGTGACGTGGAGAGGGGAGGCCGGTATGCATGGGCGACTGCTGGTCTTCCATAAAACAACCTTGCCCAGACTTGTGCCTCAGAGGGTATCTCTCTAGGTGCAAACCCATGGTCAGTGCCTGACCGAAGGGGGTCAAACAAACAAACAAATATATATATATATATATATACATATATATATAACGGGAAGGTTTACGAAAATAAACAAAAGACGAAGGCAGGTGGAGTACAAGCAAACAAATGTATTAGTATAGCGCTCAGGAATAGAAATAGAAAAAGACTTTTACGTTTCGAGCCTACGCTCTTCGACAGAAAGATACACAGAAAAAAACAAGGAGAGAAAAAAAGGAGAGAAAAAAGGAGAGAAAAAAACAAGGAGAGAAAAAATGCGTGTAGGAGCTAACGATCTATCATGGCGTCAAATATACACACGAGTGTGTGTGTGTGTCTACGTGTGTGTGTTTACGTTCCCGTACCTTAGCACGAGAGACCAAAAGAATAAGCACCTGGCTTTAAAAAAAGTACTGAGGTAGATCCACCAGACTAAAAATTATTTAAGGTTGTGCCACAGCATGGCTACAATCTACTGATTGAAACTAGTAGAAGATAAAAGATAAAATGTGTACTTTTTGGTATATCAGAAAGCAATACAACAAGCTTGTAAATTGACTAAATATGCATTTCTCGTCTAAATCTGTTCGACTATGAGGAAAACCTCAGAAAGTCCTCTGAATAGGCAAGTTCTTGATTTCTGCTGCACAAGAAAGTAAAAATATCAGCACTTCAAAAGAAACAGAAAAAGTTGACAACGTGTCTGGTGGCTTAACGCGGCTGAAAGGCAAGACGTAAAATATATGCTTTCTCTGTCTTTCTCTTTCTTGGTCACTGCTCTTACTATGACTGAAAAGGAAGCAGTAAAAAATTTGCTTTCTGTTGACAACTTAACACGGCTGAAAGGCAAACAGTAAAATTTCTGCTTTCTCTGTCTTTCTCCTTCTTGACCGTTCAATTTTTTTGTCTCTCTTCTCGAAAAATAATAGAGTACAAAGAAAATAACATCACCGCTCTTACTATGACTGAAAGCAAGCAGTAAAAATTTGCTTTGCCTTCCCTATATTTCTGTTGACAACTTAACACCACTGAAAGACAAGCAGTAAAATCAATAATCAATTATCAGGGGAAAATAGTAAGGCATGCAGTGCATGCGTTGCATACATAGACCCTTCGCCCCTGCACCGTAATTATATCCAAGTACCTTTACCTAGTGGTTTCCTTCTACTCACATATTCCTAACACATTCACCACACCAATCATGTTCTTCGTTTATTTAACTCTTTCTCTTTCCTTCCTGGCCCCACTCAACTCCTGTTCACTCTCGCCATCAAATCTCTGAACGCTGTGATCCCGCACGATGAAGGTCTTGCGTTAAAACACTTTCAAGACCTTCGTCCAGACTCTCAGCCCGACACCTCCACACTTCTTCGTTTAGCTGAATTTGTCCTCTCTCTCAACTTCTCGTTCGCGGGGGAGTGTTACCAACAATTCTCGGGAGTGGCCATGGGAGTTTGTAGAGATGCTAGATCATCAAACTAAATAATAGTTTCAACGATTTTATTTCCGAGTTTAGATTCTAAGGAATTGACATTTCTCTTCCTTTCTCTGAGTCAAGGAAAGTAAGTAACAGTAATATATTACATTTGATATAGTTTACTCTAACTTACAAACCTGGACCTTTTGCCTGAAATCGAATTGGAAACCACTGTCGATACTATGAGAGCGTTTAGTAATGTCATCAAAATGGAATCTGCTATTTTCAAGTGTGATACTCATGCTATGAAGGAAGGGAAATACCATAAAAGTGATGAAATAAATCTACCAAGATACGGGAGATTAATGCAGATGATAGTTATAAATACCCAGGAGTCTTGGAAGCTGGTGATATTAAAAATAGAACAATGAAAGATAAAGTGAGAAAGAATATTTCGGAAGGATTAGGCGCAGGAGTGGCTGTGTGGTAAGTAGCTTGCTTACCAACCACATGGTTCCGGGTTCAGTCCCACTACGTGGAACCTTGGGTAAGTGTCTTCTACTATAGCCTCGGGCCGACCAAAGCCTTGTGAGTGGATTTGGTAGACGGAAACTGAAAGAAGCCCTTCGTATATATGTATATATATATATATATATGTATGTGCGTATTTGTGTGTCTGTGTTTGTCCCCCCAACATCGCTTGACAACCGATGCTGGTGTGTATATGTCCCCGTAACTTAGCGGTTCGGCAAAAAGAGACCGATAAAATAAGTACTAGGCTTACAAAGAATAAGTCCTGGGGTCGATTTGCTCGACTAAAGGCGGTGCTCCAGCATGGCCACAGTCACATGACTGAAACAAGTAAAAGAGTAAAAGAGTAAAAGAGAGATACTAAAACGTGAACTCAATGGTTTAAACACCATCATTGCCATAAACTCAAGAGCCATATCCATTATCAGGTGCAGTACCAGAATAATCAAATGAACAAAAGAAGATCTTTAGAAGGTAGAGAAATAAGGAAATTGCTGACGATTTACTGAGGCTTACACTCACAGGCAAGGGTTGACAGATTGTGTTTCAGAAATACGGAGAAAGGGAATTGATGAATACAGAGAACTGTGATGAAGTAAAAATAGAACGGCTAAGAAAGTACGTTGCTAACAGTGAAGAGGCGTTGTTGATAGCAGTATGGAAAAGATATGTGAGATGAAGAAAGGTTTTAAAAAGTGACATTTTTAAAGTTAGAAAGTAACAATATGAACAGAAGATTACATGGAAAATTTTTTTTTTAAAGAACTGAAGAGGATTAATATCAGAAGTCAATGGCTGAAGAGAGTATCAAAAGGATAGTGGCGCAGGAGGAAGCACTCAGAAGATACTCTTTACTCTTTTACTTGTTTCAGTCATTTGACTGCGGCCATGCTGGAGCACAACCTTTAGTCGAGGAAATCGACCCCCAGGACTTATTCTTTGTAAGCCTAGTACTTATTCTATCGGTCTAGTTTGCCGAACCGCTAAGTTACGGGGACGTAAACACACCAGCATCGGTTGTCAAGCGATGTTGGTGGGACAAACACAGACACACAAACACACAGACACACAGACACACAGACACACAGACAAGACACACACACACACACACACACACCATATATACATATATATATATATATTATATATATATATATATATATATATATTATATATATATTATATATATTATAATATATAATATACACACATATATATACGTCTACCAAATCCACTCACAAGGCTTTGGTCGGCCCGAGGCTATAGTAGAAGACACTTGCCCAAGGTGCAACGCAGTGGGACTGTACCCGGAACCATGTGGTTGGTAAGCAAGCTACTTACCACACAGCCACTCCTGCGCCTATACATGCACAACATACACAACACATCTCAGCCATCTCAGCCATCTCAGCCGAATGTAGAATGTGAGGTGAAAGAGAAGAGGCGGTTGCGTATATTTTCACTGAAAATGAACTGCTTGCTCAGAGGGTCTTTAGAAGCTGGAGTCATGACAAGGTTGCTATGATCATATATCAGCAAATCTGTAACAAGGAATATTTGAACATATAGAAAAAAAAAATAGTTTAGCCATAAAATAGAACGCATCTTTGACAATGTCCAAGTAAAGGTACGATGAGATATAAAACTTCAAACGAATAAGCAAATAGAACATTCACGTCCAGATATTGACATACTCAATAAAAGATATGAATGTGCTGCTTTATCAATGTTGCTTGTCCGTTTGATATAAAACGAGTAGAGAGAGAACGTGAGAAAATAGAAAACTATCCGGATCTAAAATATCAACTTCAAAGGATTAACTGGCAGTAGTGTTGGGACAGCAGCATCAGTGACCTGCTTCTGTTTTGGTGCTCGCTGCCCTTTCTTATTCTATGCCTTACCAGTTTCTAGGAGCAGGAAGCACTCAATTTCTTTTGCTTTCAGAATAATAACAGTTACTCTGCCATCCTTGAATACCCAGTCTCGTGGCATTTCCTTCTGTACCAGCATAGTTTAGCAATCTCCGGGGTCATTTAGATTTATAATGTATGTCCATCGGGAATCCATCCAACCACACCTTATTTCTAGCCATTTCGACGCTCACGAAATCCCTATAGTGTCCCGCATCGGTTAGGCAAGGTTCTTCCATTGCCATGGTTCGAGATGCCTCGAGAGTGGTAGAAGAAGCCGACTCAACCCGCCCAGGGTGAATGTCGCCACAAGTACAAGTAAATAGTAGGCAAGAGTCAAAGTTGTTACTAATATCTTTGACTCTGACCCTCGTATTACGCCGACCTAAGTAATTTGGTATTCGTTATTGGTAATTCTGTTCTGTACCAACTCGGCTCGCCTATTTGTATTCTCCTCAGTATTAAAGACCAGCCATAGTCCTGTGCCTCTTTCCTCGACCTATGGATTATCACATCAATTAGAGCTACTTTGAATTGTTGTTCTGCAGGAATGAAAAATCCCTCCGTCTTTTTGTGATAGACAAGTAGGTGATTTTCCTTTGTTCCCTTTTCTTGGACAGAAGTCCTGTCGGTTTATTCATATTCAAGGTTTATCTGTTTTTTTTTTTCGAACGGATAATATTTGCGTCGTTGTTTGGTCGTCGTGTTCATTGTAGCGGCATATCGTTAATTTCGTCGACTTTGCCAACGATTGTGCTAAAATGACATTAGCTTTTTTCAAAAATGTATTTTCTTCATTAAGATTTTTACTAACATTTTAATTTTGCTTTTGTGATTTTTTGTACAACAGCCAGGGCTTTTGCCTATTGAAGGACATGTCTCACTAACATATTTGCATTGGATGTCGGCTAAACACCAGATGTTAAGAACACAGAATTACCACAAACTTTCTCTACAATATATCGATATATCTACGCTGAATCGCATGAAATGGAGATTTTATAGACATGATGTATGTGTGTGTGAGTGTGTGTATTATTTGTGTGTGTATCTGAATATAACGGAAATTATTTATAACATTTACTCTTGCTGAAATATTGTTCGTTATAAAGACATATCGAGAGTGAATGACACGGCCAAATATTAACTAGCATAAATTTTTACTGATTGTAAACTAGAAACAATGTGAAATAATCGATAATCATTCAAGAGATAGAATATATCAACGTGTAAATATATTTTTAGGGGGTTTATTTAAAGTCTTCGCTAAAGTCAAGATATTCACTAATAAAGTGTGACAAAGCCTTTTCTGTTCCTGGGGTTTATGGATATGTGAGTAATTCAGCGTGTATATAAATGTAGGTGTGCGTCTGCATGTACATGTACTCATGTAAGGACTATGTGTACCTCTGCAGTATACACATGCGTGTGTGTTATACACTATGCAGAAACTCGAATGGAAAACCGTGGGATGTTTTTGCAAATCTTCTCTATACGTCTATTCGATTAGATTTGGAGGATGCGAGTCAGGTTTCTTTCTTCTACTTAGGAAAATCCCAGCATTTCAGCAAATTTTATCCGAAGCTTTTTGCAAGACTGCTGTTACGCTGGCAAGTGCACCTATGGTAATAGGTACAAATGAAAATATATAGCCAGGATATAAAAGATCATATATGGATATATATATATATATATATGCATATGTGTATATATATGCATGTAAGTATGAATGGTTGGCTGTATGTATGTGTAAATGAACGTATATATGTAGGTACGCATGTATGTATGTTTATATGTACGTATGTATGTGTATACGTGTATATATGTATATATGTATATATATATTATATATATATATATATATATATCTATATATATATATATATATATATATATTATGTATGTTGTATGTACATGTGTGTATAGTTATATGTGAATGCATATATACATAATATATTTTGAAAAGCATCATGCACAGACATCGCTTGACATACTGGTATCGTCATCTTATACATGAGAACGAGGAAGCGGCCATAATAAATGTATGTATGGGTGGATAAACAGACGGTTACATAAATAGATAGATTCAAAATAAGTCGTAATCTCTTATTTGTTCGGAGTCAGTTCTGCAAGCTTCTGAAGCACTCGTCAATTTTAAGGTATCATTGTTGCTTACAATTGTAAAATATACCCGCCATTTCCCCTATTTACAATTAGATAGACTGGGTACAATATTGACCTTAGTGTATCTGATGACAACAAACTGTATTTTCACATGATATCTTCTTACAAATCATGTATTTAATTCCAGCATGACTTAGTTTGTAGTAAGCTCTTTCGACTCAACTATCTACAACTCTGTCATATATGCTCCGATATACTCTTTCACATACACCACTTCAAAAATAGTTCACATACAACAGGTACACGCGAAGCCATATATATTCTCATATATTTATTTTATTTAGGATAACGAATAAAATAACCTATTTACTAATTTTTCATCCAGGAAAAGTAATATTCTGTTTCCTACGCGCTGTCTACCTGTCTGTCTACCTGTCTGTCTATCTGCCTTCAGCTTTACTCACAGAAAAACAAGCGAGAAAACTAAAACCTTTAGCTGCAGTTCACCTTGTAATCTAGTCGACCGTTCATATTCTCATCAAGTATACAATTGAATATACTTACTCCTTGCATTGGTGCATATCACTACATTTATAAGAGAAAATTAAGATTGCGTGAGCGAAAATAATACAAGTTCTCAGAAGATAACAGTCTCCATACAGAAGACAACCAGACAGAACGCACTCTCATCTGCCGCAGATAAGATTACATACATACATACATACAAATAATGTGTATGTATGTATATATATATATATATATAATAGATATATATATAATATATATATATTATATATTATATATATGTATGTATTTATATAGATATATATATGTATATATATATATATGTATATAATATATTATATATAATATGTTATATAATATATATTATTATATATATAATATATATACACACAATGTATATATATATACGTATATATATGTATATGTGCATGTATATACAATACATGAATAATATTATATAGATATATACAGACACATTTATATGTATATATATTATATTGTATACATACATACATAATACATATTTATATGTATGTACACGCAACAAATGATATACATATATATATATGTATATATATATATATATATATATTATATATATATATATATATATATATATATATAATATATATATATATATATATATATGCATATATACACATACATTGTTGACGATATAGGAATATATAAACTTTCGAGAGAACGTGAAATAATTCTCTTTGGAACAGTGGCTCTCGAAGCACATAAAAACTGTAAATAATAGCACGCATGCCTTGGAAAGAAGGTTGCGCGTGATAGAATACGTGTCATGTCTACATGCTATTATTTAGAGCTTCATGTGCATCAAGACCCAATGTTCCAAAGAAGATATATGTTGTATGCGTTGTGTGTGTGTGTGTGTCTCTCTCTCTCTCTCTCCCTCTCTCTCTCATTTTACTCCTTTTTACTCTTTTTACTTGTTTCAGTCATTTGATTGTGGACATGCTAGAGCACCGCCTTTAGTCGAGCAAATTGACCCAGGATTTATTCTTTGTAAGTCTAGTACTTATTTTATCGGTCTCTTTACGGGGACGTAAACACACCAGCATCGGTTGTCAAGCGATGTTGGGGGGACAAACACAGACACACAAACATATACACATACATACATACATACATAATATACATACTATATTATATATATATATATATATATATATATATATATATATATATATATATATACGATGGGCTTCTTTCAGTTTCCGTCTACCAATCCAACCACAAGGCTTTGGTTGGCCCGAGGCTACAGTAGAAAACCCTTGCCCAAGGTGCCACGCAGTGGGTCTGAACCCGGAACTATGTGGTTGGTAAGCAAGCTACTTACCACACAGCCACTCCTACGCCTACGCCTGTGTGTACCATATTTATAGATACATCTACATACACAAGTACCGATCAATGCATCCCATACAAACAGTGACGTATCCACAAAGATCTTCATTCATTTCTATTACATACACATATAAAACAGCCACGAACATAATATCCATCGAGGAATCGCTATCTCACTGTTGCTTGATTACACATCAGCAGCATTGCTCTATGTCCAGGATACTATAAGTATAAGCAGTAATTTGTTATGCTAGCGGTCCGAGGCTTCACAGTGTATTAGAAGGCGGCGAGCTGGCAGAAACGTTAGCACGCCGGGCGAAATGCGTAGCGGCATTTCGTCCGCCATTAAGTTCTGAGTTCAAATTCCGCTGAGGTCGACTTTGCTTTTCATCCTTTCGGGGTCGATAAATAAAGTACCAGATACACACTGGGGTCGATATAATCGACTTAATCCGTTTGTCTGTCTTGTTTGTCCTTGTTTGTCCTCTCTGTGTTTTGCCCCTTGTGGGTAGTAAAGAAATAGGTATTTCGTCAGCCGCTACGTGTTCTGAGTTCAAATTCCACCGAGGTCGACTTTGCTTTTCATCCTTTCGGGGTCGATAAATAAAGTACCAGATACACACTGGGGTCGATGTAATCGACTTAATCCGTTTGTCTGTCCTTGTTTGTCCTCTCTGTGTTTAACTTCTTGTAGGTAGTAAAGAAATAGGTATTTCGTCTGCCGCTACGTGATCTGAGTTCAAATTCCGCTGAGGTCGACTTTGCCTTTCATCCTTTCGGGGTCGATAAATTGAGTACCAGTTACGCACTGGGGTCATTATAATCGACTTAATCTCTTTGTCTGTCCTTGTTTTTCCCCCCTGTGTGTAGCTCCTTGTGGGCAGTAAAGAAATAAGAAAGGTCACAATTTCCGTCAACCTCAACAGTTAACCTCGTTGAGGGTTGGCTGTGCAATAAGTCTTTGTTCTCACTAAGGGTTACCTTTTGCGTTGGTTTGTGTGCCATAGTATATTACACTACAGCACATACGACCGCACTGCTTGTGGATATTTTACTCAGTCGAGGACAACGAGATAATGACATACTTATGTAAAAAATTATTATACCCATCAGGTACATCCATTCATAAAGTTGTGTCTCGCTAAAGAGCCCGAGTTTTGGCTATCATGTTGTTATATGCCCGTCTGGTTAGGGAATGAAACGGTGCTACAATTTTCAATTACTATTATCTTTCTATAATAAGAATTGCAAACATTTGTAAATAAAGACAAATAACTGTTGATAAAAAAGAAGAAAAAAATTGTTGGGGAAGTGACTGGCTGGACAGGGATAGGTTGAGTTACATTGGGTTTAAGACAAAGGGATGGTACTAGAAAAAAGAAGGGAAAGATATATATGCAGCCTAGAATGTCTAATGGGCGACATGTTGTTTAGCTAGCTTAGCGCGCGCACACACAGGTGTACACACAAATATATACATACACACGCATATGTATATATATATATATATATATATATATATATATATATATATATATATAATGATATAAATAGATAAATATATATAGGTATATATACATCATATATGTAATACATATATATGTATATATATATATATATATATATATATATATATATATATATATATGCATATATGGTACAGGACGTCACAAAACGTAAAGAACATGAACTACGAAAACAAACTTTCGTACGCGAACATTTCTATTTGTTTCTCTCGTTTTCGCGTTTTTGTTTCGTATTTCATGTTGTTTACTTTTTGTGACGTCCTGTACCCATGTGTGCAGACACCCACACACACACACACACACCACACACACACACACACACACATATATATATATATATATATATATATATATATATATAATATATATCGTGAAGTATATTTGTCACCTAAATGTGGATAACCCTTAAGGGTGGAAGCTACGTGTGAATAACCAGCTGCAGGAGGTGTCTTCCTGGGGCTACAACCTACAGTAGCATCCACTCTTAAAGGTTAGCCACATTTAAGTGGCAAATATACTTCACGATGTCGTGCAGCTACTGTTTATACCTCGCTCAGAGATTTATTATTGCTTGCTTACACTTTTTCGGGATCAGTGACTTTTCGTCACCCGAAAAAGGATATATATATATTTGCATTTGGAATCACTCGACATCGACAACCGGTGATTGTCACACGCTGATGACGGGTCAATACCCAGAAACTCGGGTCTGTGTGTATCACGTCAGGTTGGAGATAGGCAGGATGGCTTCCCTTTGCAAATACTGATAGGTCACAGAAAGTGTGTCAATAGCCAGCTGGAGGAGCTGTCTTCCTGAGTCTATTATTGCTTATATATATATTATTATTGCTTTTATATATATATACACATATACATATTTATGTAAGTATGTACATATATGTATATATATATGCCCATATAGATATTTTTTATTTATGTCATTATATGACTGAACGCCACGCATCCATTTCCAAGTAGGTTTATCTATCTCTCTGTCTGTCTATCTATCTATCTATCTATCTATCTATCTATCTATCTATCTATCTATCTATCTATCTATCTATCTATCTATCTATCTATCTATCTATCTATCTATACATACATACATACATACATATATATACACGCATATATATAAATGTATATATATATATATATATACGCATATACATACATATGTATACGCACACATACACACACACACACACATATATATATATATAACGATGATACTGTGTGTGTGTGTGTGTGTCTGTTTGTCTGTGTGAATCCCTAAAACTCGAGAACTACACAACCGATTTCATTCAAATTTTACAGATGCCTTACTTAGGGTCCCTGCAGTGTCGTGGGCCAAACAAATTTTCAACTTCTTGCCTAATGCGAGCCCAGATTAATCTCTTATCTCTTTCACCATTTCAGTATTACGTCTCTATTGTAAGGTGAGATAATACTTTCAGTTTGAAAGTCTCTCCTGTATATATATAGATATTCCGTATGCATTCCAAAACCGAGTAAACGATTTTGACGTAAGGGGTATCAAAAGATTCAGTACTATTTCGGCTACAAACTAAACTTAATTTCCATTCACATATTTCCGTTTCAAAAATTTAACATTGTAATCTTTTCCATAAATCAATTATCGTAAACATTTTATACAATGACGACGATGACGTCACATTTTCTATGCGTGTGTACCTTAAAAGACATCAATCATCACGACACACTCACTCTTTCTATCATTCTCTCTTTCTCTCTCTTTCACACACGCGCACGCACACATGTCCATTTCATATACACGTACATACATCTTTCACTTTCTTATCTCCTTTTCTTACTTTCTCTCTGTCCTTTCAATTTCTTCTCTCACTTTCAATTTCTGCTCTCTTGGTAGCATCATTTTTTGTTTACAATATTGAAAAAATATGCCACCAAAGAAAAGACGTAATGTCTCCAGAAACAAATATAAGGCAAGGAGGATTGGAGAAAACCAAAGGCGAAAGTCTGGAGAGAGAAGCGAGACGAGATTTTCTCAAGATCAGCAAAGGCATGCTACAGCACGTCAGAAGGAGTCTCAAGAGAGAAGGGAGATGAGATTTTCTCAAGATCAGCAAAGGCATGCTGCGGCACGTCAGAAGGAGTCGAGAGAGAAGGCAGATGAGACTTTCCCAAAATCAGCAAATGTATGCTGCAGTACTTAATGCTGGATCATTAAATCAATGTGTTAATGATTAGACAGAAGTCCAATAGAATAGCTCTCAGAAGCAGACT
>NC_043013.1:4094752-4099752 GCF_006345805.1 Octopus sinensis
CATCACAACTACAATCAAATAGTAAAGTATCTAGATGTTACGAGAAAAAAAGAATAACTATTGCCATTCATACTTTTTTTGGTATCTTAAAACTCGAGAAAACTTATGATGATAGTTCCTGTTTGAAAACTTAGTGTCAGGTTGCCGTTTGGATAAAATAATGATTTCTACAATTGAAAATAATCATATCAAAAGAAAGAAACAACGATTCTTAACAGAGACAAGATCCAGATTACTGTGGGCAGATACGCAGCATAACGAATCGACGATAGATTATTGCCTTTTTTTATTTTACCACAGAAAGTTCAAAGAGATTTGGATTCAATACAGGGAAAAACCGGGCTATCTGGTGCTCAAATTTTTATTACAACCTTTCTCTTAAAAATATATAAGAAGTATTAATGGCGGTGACTGACAGAACCGTTAGCACGTCGGACTAAATGTTTAACAACATTTCGTCTGTCTTTATGCTTAGAGTACAAACTTCGGTGAGGTTAGCTTTGCCTTTCTTCCTTTCAGGATCGATAAAAAAAGTATTAGTCAAGTATTGAGGGTGGGAAATCGACCAGCCCTTGCCCCAAAATTTCAGGTCTTGCGCCTGTAGGAGAAAGAATTATTATTATTGGCAGCGAGCTGGTAGAATCGGTACCATGCCGGACAAACTGCTAAGCGGCATTTCTTCCGACTCTACGTGCAGAGCTGAAATTCCGCTGAGATCGATTTTGCCTTTCATCCTTTCGGAATCGATGAAATAAGTTAAGCACCCGGGTCGCTGTAATCAATGAGATCCTTGCTCCCAAATTTCAGACATTGTGCCAATAATAAAAAAAGATTATTATCGTTTGATATTTGATAGTTTCCAGCAGATTTCTACTGCATCAACTGCTACATCTCCGTGTTGTTGAGCTGTTTACAGCATTATGTGTTCTTTTTTGTTGTTCGGGGAGCACAAACTGTTCCCGGTATTGTATTGCATCAATTTGTTTTGTTATGGGGTTTCGTTGCAGTCTTTTGTTGTATTGGCGTTTGTATTGTGTGTTGTGTGTAATGCGAGTTGTGTTCTTCTGTTGAGTATCCGGTTCATGTTACTTACTGTGTAGAGTGTGTCTTGTGTTTGTAGATTATTATTATTATTATTATTATTACTATTATTATTATTATTATTATTATTATTATTATTATTATTATTATCATTATTTTGCTCAATTTCTAGGCTGAGTGGTGGATTGTGTTCTTGAAAATTCATCTGGCGCAGCTCTTCTGTCACATCGACACCTGGCGCGTAGTACACAGTGCACCTGTTCAGAAATCGTCGATTTGAGGGAGAGATCGAGCCAATGAGCAGCGCGAACACATCATTCATTCAGGTTGTTCGGTAAAAGCTGAACGCTCATACGTCGTCTTCGAGAGTCCATCACATTAATTCAAATCCCGCCGAGGTCGACTTTGCCTTCCATCTTTTCGCGGTCGATAAAATAAGTACCAGTGAAACACTGGGGGATCAATGTAATCGACCTTATCCCGTCCCCCGAATTTCAGGCATTTCTTCTGGTTCTTTACGTCCTGAATTCAAACCTCGCTGCTGGTGTTAAATGATTAGTGCGCGAACCTTTTCTAGGTAGCAACCACATAATCTATCATGTGTTGGTGATATTCAAGCAAATAAAGACATTTAAAAACAAATCTCATAAATACAATAAAACACCTGCGATCCAAATGATCTGAGTCAGAATCTATGAACAAGCAGTCCAGTACATTAGATTAGTCAGTTAATCTTCGCCCACCTGAATATAATGCTGCGTTTCATTTCAGTTCGAGATATCAGAATCTTTAGGGAGTTGAAAGAAAATTGCTTTGCAACATTCGTTTCGTCCTTTTTACATTCTGAGTTTAAATCTCGCCGAGTTTCATACCTCCATAATTGATATAATAAAGTACCAGTTAAATACGGGAGCCAATGATATCTGCTGCTGTCCTCAAAAATGGTGGCCATGTGCTTAAATCTGAAGTAGTTTTTAATGCGGCGATCTGGCAGAATAGTTAGCGCGTCGGACAAAATGTTTAGTAGCATTGCTTTCTGGTTCTCTTACGTTCTGAGTTAAAATCTCGCCCGGGTCAAATTTACCTTCCATTTGTTTCGGGTTCGCTAAAGTAACGTACCGGTTAAGAGCTGGAATCGATGGTATCGGCTAACCACCTTCCCTCAAAACTGCTAGCCTTGTGTCTAAATAGATGATAGATATATATAATATCAATGCGTTTAAAATACCTTGTGTGTGCACATGGGACCCAAATATGATGTGTATTTGGGTATCTCCATGTACATATATGCAATCAGATTGACAGGTGTATGCACTTAATAGTATAATACATCGCTTATGTATGTATGCATATATATATATATATATATTATATATATATATATATATATATATATTATATATATATTATGTACGTATGTATGTATGCATACAGGGGTTGGACAAAATAATGGAAACACCCAGCATCATAGCATCATAATTTTGAAATATCTATAAAACCGTCAAAAGCTTGTTTACTCTTATGTTTCTTGATTTATTATTAGTGTTGCTTCATATGTTTTGTTAAAACTGCTCTTTCTTTTCAGATACCAAAGGTAATTAAAATTCATTAAAATGACAGATCTATCGGATTTTCAAAGAGATCACATTATTGGTGCACGTATGGCAGGCGCTAGCGTAACGAAAACAGTCGAAATGTTTGGTGTATGAAGAAGTACTACCTCGAAAGTAATGACAGCTTTGAGAAAGAGGGAAAAATCACTTTGTCGAAACAAAACTCCGGAAGAAAAGTAAAACTTTCAGATAGGGACCGTCGGTCTCTTACGGGAACTTTTAGTAAGGACCTCAAGATTACTGCAGAACTTAATGACCACCTCGAGAATCCAGTTTCCACAAAAACTGTTCGCCGGGAGCTGCACAAAGCCGGATTTCCCGGGAGGGCTGCAATCAGAAAACCACCACGTTCAAAAATAAATGTTGCAAAACATTTAGAGTGGAGTATAAATCTACAGAATTGGTCCCTAGAGCAGTGGAAGAACGTTATTTTCTCGGACAAGTCATCGTTTCCCTTATTTCCTACCACAGGCCGAGTGTACGTGTGGAGACAGTCAAAAGAAGCATTTGACCCAGGCTGCCTTCTTCCAGCTGTTAAGCATGAAGGAGGATCTGATGATCTGGGGGCTATATCTTGGAAATCCGCCGGCTCAATGGTTTCACTTCATGGCAGAATTAATAGTGAAGACAATTTAAGCATTTTATCTGATCAAATTCATCCTATGGTTGTTGAACTATTTCCGGGGGAGGGGGGGCACAATCTTTCAGGATGATAATGCATCACTTCACACAGCTAAAGTTGTTACTGAATGGCACGAGGAACATTCTAGTGAAGTTGAACATCTTATCTGGCTACCACAGTCTCCAGATCTCAATATTATTTAACATTTATGGTGCATTTTAGAAAAACAAGTAAAGAGTCGATATCCTCCACCATCATCTCTACAAGAACTAGAGACAGTTTTAGCTGAAGAATGGACAAAAATTCCTTCGGAAACAATTCAAAGTTTGTACACGTCCATACCTCGTAGAATTCAAGCTGTAATTACTGCCAAAGGCCATCCTACCGCATCCTAAAATAAATTTCTTTGAAATTTTAAGGTGTTTCCATTATTTTAACCAATCCCTCTACAAGTGTGTATGTATGTATGTATGTATGTATGTATATATATATATATATATATATATATATATATATGTATATATAGTTGTGTGTATGTATCTATGTATGTATGTGTATATATATATATGTGTGTTTTATATGTATGTGTATGTGTATATATATATGTATGTATGTATGTATGTGTGAGAGAATGTAAGATAAAGAGAGAGAGGGAAAGAGAGAAGGAGAGAGAGCGAGAGAGATGGAGAGAGGGAGAGGTGCATTTATAAACAAGGAATATACACTCAGAAGCGTTGCGCATATAGACAGTTTATGTGTGGTATTAGAGCGTAATTTCGGAGTGGAGCCAGAAATGACGAAAAGTAGAGATATTGGCCCTTCTTCCCCGCATTTTTCTTGATATCATGCCAACTATCTGATAATTTTTGATATCGCCTAATCGTTTTGACACGACAAACCGATAGTAAAGTAGGAGCAGAAGGAGTTGAGAAGTTTAAAATGTTGACGGTAATACAAAATTATGAAAATAGCAATCGAGTGCTTTTGAGATTTTCCCTTCTTTTTTCTTTCTTTTATTCCTTTTTATTTTTCTATTCAGGTGCTATTGTACTGTTTCTATTATTCACTATAACATTTTGTGTAACTTCATAAGTTTCCTTGAAGTGCAAAAAGAAAATGAAAACAAAAAATGCTACGACAGCCAGAGAAAGTTTTCCAGAAATAGTCGAGAAAGAAAAGTTGCCGCTAGCTTAGTTGATAAGGCATGATCTTTCTTATTGTATAGACGACTTTTCACATTTTTTTTCAGTAGCTGAATCTCGGCCAATCTACACAGATAAGTAAATAGGTATTATAAAGAAGCTCATGTGTAAATAGGTTTGTTTATATTTTCTATTTGTATGTATTCGAGTTTATATGATTCTATCAATATAAAACTCGTGATCTCCAGGGAAGATACGTTGCAATACATTTTAGTGTAGAGATAAGTTTTAGTAGTTTGTACAACTAACCTGTGCGGTCAGATTGTTGCAAATTGGTTTACTAGTGCACTCTTATTAGGATTTTCAAATTTTATAATGACAACAGACTTGCTTTTATGTTTTATTATTTCTTTCACGAAATTGCCTTTATATGTTTGGCCTCAATTACTTTCAATCAGGCAATTTCTTTAATTTCTTTAATTTCTGTTTTTGAACGATGACAATTTAATCTGGACAACTTGTCAATACCTCTGCTAATATATTTCTTTGCTACCCACAAGGGGCTAAACACAGAGGGGACAA
>NC_043013.1:4104752-4122252 GCF_006345805.1 Octopus sinensis
GAGTCTATGGGCCTGACTGAAATTATGGATGCATAAACGGGCACAAGTGTTCTTTATTTTATCTGAAACTCTGTTCGATCGCTCTTTTCATGATGTATGTCTAAAGCTGGAATGTAAGAGCCATCAGTTGAAAGGTGTGAAACGGAGCACAAACAGCAATGAATAAAAGCCAAATATAAATTCCTTTTAATACTGACCGCCAAGAGTTTTATTAAACACGATGAAGCCTCCGATTTAACTATATGAATGGGTGCAACATAGTGTTTACACACACACACGGAAAAAAAACAGACAAAAAAACGAACAGGATTATTACTTTTGCCTGACCTACACGAAAACATGAAAGCTGACTTAAGCCTTCAAATTCAACAGTCAATCCGTAGCCATTTTCCGCAATATTTCCAATGCAAACTCATCTATCAAAACATGAACTCATCACACTCAATTCGGGACACAAACTACCTCAAAAGCTGTCACTAAACAACAACTGCCGTAATTCAAGGCTTTTGGAACAAAGAAAACAATGAACCACTCTAGTTTTGACATTCTTATCGAATGCACATGGCAACAACCCATTTGTCAGCTCTTAAAGATGGAATATTCCATTCACAGAAAGTCCGATTGCTGCGTTGAGACTTGGTAATCTTTCATCATTCTGAGGGCCCCTTAAATAACTCTCAGAGAAATTGCCCAGTTGATACTTGTGAATTATATCCGCATCCCCGCAGATTGCTCCGGCTGAAATAAAGGAGGAGTTGCCATATTCTTCCACGGTTCTCTTGCAAATTTATCCTATGGGTGCATAGGATAAATTCTCCAATGGTTTCCGAGAATTTTTGTATACAACAAAGCCAATGACTTACTCGTAATTGAGCTCTAAAGGCCTTTTCAAACATTTCTACAGTGCTTCCGAGAATGCCTCGATAACGTGACATTGTTTATTCTAAAATATAACCCAAGAACCATATCAGTGATCAGCAACTTCAACTGTCTTTATGTGGCCTGGCTTAAATATACTTTGACACCAGAGCCTAAGTATAAGCCATCCAAACAAATCAACAGTAGAGTCAGTGGTTAACTTTGTAGATGCTCTCTTTTTCTCAACTCCTGCCTGAAGCAACGAAACATGCTAAGTATGGTTTGGATTTAGCATTAAACCAACCCTTAGCAATCTCTATAACATATGTTGCTTTCCACTCTTAATTTCCAAAATACCAAAGCCACACTCACCATAGCATATTCATTTGACAACAAAGCAGACGGGAAAAAATTAGAAATATATCGTTATCGACAAGCGCTTCTCTTACAGGAAGGAAGCACTCCGTCGGTTACGACGACGATGGTTCCGGTTGATCCGATCAACGGAACAGCCTGCTCATGAAATTAACGTGTAAGTGGCTGAGCACTCCACAGACACGTGCACCCTTAACGTAGTTCTCGGGATATTTCAGCGTGACACAGAGAGTGACAAGGCCGGCCCTTTGAATACAGGTACAACAGAAACAGGAAGTAAGAGTGAGAGAAGTTGTGGTGAAAGAGTACAGCAGGGATCACCACCATCCCTGCCGGAGCCTCGTGAAGCTTTAGGTGTTTTCGCTCAATAAACACTCACAACGCCCGGTCTGGGAATCGAAACCGCGATCCTACGACCGCGAGTCCGCTGCCCTAACCACTGGGCCATTGCGCCTCCACGCTTCTCTTACAACATATCCTTTGATTAGTGAAAGAGCTTGGCAGCGGACTGTGCACATAGTCATCAACAAATGGTCAAAAGACAATCCGACAAAACTCGTTAGCAAAAATAGGAGTAGTTTTCTATTCATTCACCAGAAGAAAAAAAAACCCAAAGATAAAACAAAAGAATAATAAATAAAAACAAAAATACTACCACTAACAGAATCCATATTCGACAGTAACAGATACAACTGAGCCACAGAACCATCTGCAGAACTGCATGGAAATTTGCATCAACAATTAAATGAGGAAAACTTGGTCATTAAGAAAACAAACACAACTCAAAAGCATTTTACTCATTCGGTAACAAACGCTGGACCGATATTTTACCTAATGGTCCACTGACAGATGATAATAAATCTCCCCAAAATAATATTTTCTACTCTAGGCACAAGGCCTGAAATTTTTGGAGAGCGGGGCCAGTCGATTAGATCGAATTTATCGATCCCGAAAGGATGAAAAATAAAGTCGATCTCGGTGGAATTTGAACGCAGAACGTAAAGACAGACGAAATACCGCTAAGCATTTCGCCCGGCGTGCTAACGTTTCTGCCAGCTCTCTGCCTTGTATCTCTCCAAAATAATGCCAAAGAAATGGTGGGGGACCCTGCAGACGCAATACTTCAGTGGTGTTCACTTTCACAGTATCATCGACATCAACCCCTCCCAACCATATCATCTCCGACATAATTTTTGGCTTTCCAGATATGATCACAGCAGTAAATGAAATAAAACATCGCATTACGGTAAGCTTGATAGATTCCCTGACAAGGTTCTGAAGAAACGCCAACATTAGGTTGTATCATCTCTAACTAATCTCGAGTGAAAATCTCTAGGCATATGCTATATAGTAAAACGCTTCTTATCCCTCTCTATTATTCTGCTCCTTAAAAACGGAAATGAGTCATATGCGGTAAGTTATTGCCTAATGTCACATCTTATATAATGAAAGTATTTAAAAGAATAGAGAGGTCAAGAATAAATAACTTCCTGGAGAAGGACAGTCTCCTAAATTCCAGCCAACATGGTTTTCATTAACAAGACTCATACGACACTTTGATGACATTCTAAAAATCTTTCAGCAGATCTGCGAGACTTTTGCAGTCTATTGTATCAAATACTTCAAAGCAAAACTTGTGTACGTTTAAGATGTCATTCTAATTAACCACTAACTCTAATGAGCGACTTGAAGAAATCCTCTAGACGTCTGAAGAAAGCAAAGTTCCAAACCCCTACAGTGGCATAAACGGCCACCAACCTGTAAATACTATTACTTCCAATGTTGTTCACGTCTGAAACTATCACTCTATCATCCAAATCTAACGAAACCAAACTTACCTCTAGGCCCGTGCTTTTCGAGACAGCGCCGATACGGCTTTTGAGCGGATTCAACAGAAAAAAGTGTAGACATCGAAGCCGGCTACAAGGAAGGACAGTACGCGAGTGCGTTTCAGATATCTTGGTCACACTGAAAGCTGTCGCATCTAGATTTAGTAACCTTAAATCATTCTGCGCATGTGTCAACTTTTCTGCTGACGTCAGACGACCTGCATTCATAAATTACACTCATAATGTTGGCTTTCGTTAGAACCGGGCATTAAAACTGTTTGTCCTAAAAATCCCGACATGCATTTGAAATGCATCGTCGCATTGGGATTTTTTCTAAAATTCCTCGTCTTATGACAACGTTTGGGAAGATCAAAATAGAATCTTAGTATCATCAGTATCTGAAGTCTGTTTTTCTTTTGTCTTTGTGGCTACTCGTTTCTTTCCACTCCAACTGCTGTTCCACCCCAACTGCTGTTCCACCCCAACTGCTGTTTTATCAAAATCCCTTATCAGGAATCCCTTTATCTCGCTGTTGTTCTTCCTCACCAAAGTGAAATTGCGGAGAATGAATTCTGATGACATCGAGGATATTATTGCGCTGCTGATATCTACAGAATTTGCAGTTTCTACTGTTGTGATAGTTGTAAATAGCAATTGCTACTTCTATACTTTTGCTGTTGTATTTCTTATTATTGTTGTGACTCCTTTCGCTGCTACTGATGACCATGCAGCTCCTTTTTTGTTGATGTTCTTGACCAAGTGGTTGACACATTTCTTTGGTTATGCATTTTTGTGAAACGTCGTGTTGCCAAACCAATGCACCAAACAACGGGACAAAGTAATGGTAAAAAATAGCGCAAACAGCTTGAAATCGAATAGCACACGCTCATGTTGGTGCGTTAAATATATAATTATGGATTTGTTATCACGTCCCACCTCGACCACTCAGGCCCATCGAGCCAGCTTTTATTCCCTGGTGTTTCAGAGAACATGGTTTCTTTTTAGCAACGCAGGCTTCGTGTTTCACGTCAAAGAGATGGACAAGTGCTACTTTCGCTTCGTTAATGATTTCTTTTTTAATCACTTCCTTTAATCTGATGATAAGTTTTCCTATTTAATCTATTGATTTCTATCGTTAATTCTTTGCTATAATCTATCGATTTTAGTGACACGTTGTAGTGAGATCCACTTCCGTTTGTTGATGGTCATCTCCATTATACACCAACAAATTAGTTCACTAAGAAAATCACTGTAGGTTCTCTCTACCGAGAAACACTCGACACGCACCCAGTAATCAGGCTCGTATCGCTTCACCCAATATAAGCTTATGTGACCGACAACTCAACATTCGGGACATCTTACGCTATCCTAATCTGCAGATAGATTCTTTATCTGGAATGTTCGATGCGATTGGTCAAATCGATATTGATACAAGCTTTTCTGAAACAATACTGACGATCCATACCGACAGAAGGATGATTACACCTTGTAACTGATGGTGAAAAAATACAATCTAGTGTCCTGAGAGGTAGTAAACAAATGAACTCGCTTCAAAATTGACTCAAAACCAGGAACATATAAGTTAAGTTAAGTTAAATTTTTGGCTCAAAAAGCAAAAAGCAAGGCCATGTAGGGGGACATGGAGTTATGTACAGGGAGGGTGTTCATGCAAAGAGTTCAGGCCAATTCTGATCGAGGGAGACTTTGAACCGAGCGGTCGTCGGCATCTTCACTATCTCGTCCGGCAGCTTATTCCACGGATCTGCAACCCGGGTGGAGAAAGCCCCTCTCCTTCGATTAAGATGAAATCGTCGCAGATAGAGCTTTTCGGAGTGACTCCGCAGCCGACGCTCTGGAGCAGGAGTGAAGAACAGCTCTTTCGAGAGGTTACACTTTCCGCTTATGATGTTGTGAGCAAGAATGAGATCACCACGGCGTCGTCGTTTTTCTAGAGAATAAAAGTCGAGCGTCTTCAGCCTTTCCTCATAAGACAAATGCTTGAGGCCAAGAACCATGCAGGTAGCCAGCAGACATCCTGGGAGAGGGAAAATGAGAGAAGTCACTTAATTAGAGGGCCGATAGAATAAGCACCAGTTGAGCACTGGGGTGGATGTAATCGACTTAACCCCCTCCCCCGAAGTTGCTGGCGTTGAACCAAAATTTGAAAGTAATATGTGTGTGTATGTGTGCGAACTTGTGCTGGTTTTGTATGTGTGTGTGTGTGTGTGTGTAAGTGTGTGTGTGGTTGACCAATCAGTGTTGGTAAAGATACAAACATCGATGAAGATTGGTGCGGCATGAACAACATTTGATTTGAACCTAATTAATAAGCACCTTCCCTTCCTTCGAGTCAGCGCCGCCTAGTGAGAAGTGGAAAGAATGGAATGACTTCGTTGGCAAATAAACAGATGTAATGGTGATAAATATAGAAACACACACACTGGTGAATATACACATCCATGTATATATATATATTTATTTATTTATTTTTATTTTATCTAGTTTCAGCTCACGAGCTGTGGCCATGCTGGGGCACCGCCATTCATATATATAAACACGCATTGAGCCGAAACAGGGGCAGCTGAAGAAGGGGAATGTTCCTTGTTTTGTTTGTCTTGTACTCTGTTTTTTCGTTGTTAAAAAAAGTCCGTTTCCTTGTTTGATTTTATGTTTTCGTTTCTCGTTGTGTTCTACGTTTATTTGTGGTGTCCTGTACCCATATATGCATGTATGTATATATATATATAGATGTAGGTATGTACATATATGTATGTGTGTAGCATATATTTTATTTATTATATGTTATTTATTAAATTTTATGTATTGATTAAGTCTTTCCTTGTTTGTTTTGCAAATAGTGGTTTTGTCTCAATAATATTTTATATATATATATATATATATATATATATATATATATATATATATACAGAAGCACACCAATCAATCAATCAATCAATCTATCTATCTATCAATCTATCTATCTATCTATCTATCTATCTATCTATCTTATCTATCTATCTATCTATCTATCTATCTATCTATCTATCTATCTATCTGCCTACCTACCTACCCCCCCACCTACCTACCTCCTACATACTTACCTACCTACCTACTTCCTACCTATCTATCTATCTATCTATCTATCTATCTATCTATCTATCTATCTATCAATCTATCTATCTATCTATCTATCTATCTATCTATCTATCTATCTATCTATCTCTCTCTCTCTATCTATCTATCTATCTGCTGTACCTATCTATCTATCTATCTATCTATCTATCTATCTATCTATCTATCTATCTATCTATGATCTATCTATCTATCTATCTATCTATCTATCTGCCTACCTACCTACCTACCTACCTACCTACCTACATACTTTTACCTACCTACCTACTTCCTACCTATCTATCTATCTATCTATCTATCTATCTATCTATCTATCTATCTATAGACACATATGCTTACACCCATTTATACGCGACAGGTAATAAATACAGTAAATGTGTTTGACTTAGAGAGACAGGAATCTCGTTTCTCAGACTATGTTTCATTGAAGCTGTTGGTTTAGAGGAAGTGAACAACCGGCTTTAGAGTGAAGACAAGTGTTTACATGAACGTACATTAATATTTGCTGACGTCTCCGCCTTGAGGCTGGACTATCCTCATCATAATGACTGGGCGAAAATGTGAACGCTCGTGCTGCCAGGTCACTGAGAAAAATAAAAAATAGCGCGCGCGCACACACACACACACACACACACACACAAATAGAAAGTAATGTAGAGAAAAACAAAACGAACAATGGCGGAAATGTAAACGGTGTCACGGGAGCCAGTGTTAATTTATCGCACGGTGACGAATCACGATCTCTTCTGATTGTTGTTGCTATTGTCATCGCTGTTGTTTTGTAGTTGAGTGGACATCTAATATCACACAAAGCTTTTCGGAGAAAGCATTTTGGGACGAGCCATAGATCCGGTTCTCCAGACACTGCATAATTTAGTAATTTAGCAGACCATGATGCATCTTTTATTATGCAGTTATTTTTTTGGGAAAAAATTTTTGTGACAATCTTAATATAGGCGCAGGAGTGGCTGTGTGGCAAGTAGCTTGTTTACCAACCACATGGTTCCGGGTTCAATCCCACTGCGTGGCACCTTGGGCAAGTGTCTCCTACTATAGCCTCGGGCCGACCAAAGCCTTGAGTGGATTTGGTAGACGGAAACTGAAAGAAGCCCGTCGTATATATATATATATATATATATATATATATATATATATATATATATATATATATGGTGTGTGCGTGTATGTTTGTGTGTCTGTGTTTGTCACCCTAGCATTGCTTGACAACCGATGCTGGTGTGTTTACGCCCCTGTCACTTAGCGGTTCGGCAAAAGAGACCGATAGAATAAGTACTGGGCTTACAAAGAATAAGTCCCGGGGTCGAGTTGCTCGATTAAAAATGACTGAAACAAGTAAAGAGATAAAAAGAAAAGATAGTTTATGAGGTGTTGTACTGCGGTTAGGATATGTCGCTCCAGATTGCCGTCTAGCGTCTGTCAAGTGAAGCAACTAAGGACATTGTTTTTTTAGGCACAGAGAAAAATGGATGCTCTATTGTGTCTGCTTAATTGGATGAAGTAATGTATATGCAGATATATGTATATGTGTGCGTGCGTTTGAGTGTATGCATGCAATATGTATAAAGCTACCTCTGTGTATACGGTTTAATAACTGCAAACATAACTACACACATTAATATGAAAATTAGCGCATGTATATTTCTTTATCATAATTGCTGTTATACCCACACTCGTTTGCGTGCATATGTCTGTCTATCTATCTGTATATATATATATATATTATATATATATATGTGTGTGTGTGTGTATACGTCTCTTCTCACTACACACATACATATATATATATATATGTATAGCTTTCTCTCACACTATATATAAAATCTACCTACCTATCTATCTATCTGTCTGTATATCTATCTATCTATCTATCTATCTATCTATCTATCTATCTATCTATCTATCTATCTATCTATCTATCTATCTATCTATCTATCTATCTATCTATCTATCTATCTGTCTGTATAACTCATGTACCACATACATAGAGACACCCAGACACTAATATAATTACATATGTATGTTTGTGTGTGTGGATATGTGTATCGAGAGTGTGTGTGTGTGTGAAAAGATCATGCTGTCGTTGATTATACATATCAATATGTGTAAGAGTTGTTGACAAAATTTAAAAACATAGACAAAGGGACAAAAATTCTATAGATTAACAGATAGTGATGTGTATGAGACTGAAGTGAATATATATTTATGTATGTGTTTGAACACATATATGTGTCTATATTGTGTTCGCTTGGGTGTGCGCGCGTTCACTCACACACACACACACGCGCACACACATGCATTTATATATAAAGGGGTAAAGAAAAACAAATTAGTAATGATAGTTTGTACAAGAGGAGTTCCTGCTGTAAGACATAGGGGCCACCCAGTTTGCAGAGTTGTACAGACAAAAGGGGTATATAACATCGCTTTTTGTATAAGTTTTAGTTAAGCTGAGAGAAATAAAAAGCAAAATGGCGGTTACGCCTGGAGGGGCAGATAATTTGACGAAAGAGCTGACATATTCCTGGGTCGCTGCGTTGATAGAGGGAACTGGTTTAGTAAAGTTAGGGATACATATTAAAGTACATTAACAACATTCAGGGGCAAGTTTTAATCTTGGACTGACGTGATATTACTCAGCCCTTATTTTGTAATGTATGGCAGACACTGTTCGCTGCTTATATTAAACTCACCTTATATTCTTATTCGGGCTATTGTTCTTGTTGCTCATCTTAATGTCTGTTCAGTGTTCAATACTTCTGAGGAGTGGCTGGGGTTGATAAAATACGTACGAGTGAAGAGCTAGTTTTCAATGAAATCAACTACATTTGTTTCAAACTCAGGTCTTGTGACTACGTTAATAATATTTATTTACTAGGATCCTGACGTTAAACCTTACTGTGGTCGGCCAACCAAGTATTTCATCCCTCCATTATCAATAGAATAAAAACCGTTATTATACAGTAACTGGATTTGATCGACTTTCTGGCCTGATTTCTTACATTGACATAATGCCATAAATTTGCAGGGAAGAATCAGCCGTTTGTACCAATTCTATTATTGACTGATACTTACTCTTAAAGGACAAAACACAAACTTAGTCTTAGAGGGATTTGAAATCAGAGCGTAAGTACCACAATTAATTCAACATTAGAAAGAATAATTTTCTGACACTTCACTGATTCTGCCAGTAATTAATATAAATATTACTGCAATTGCTAAGGTGGCAAGCTGACAGAATTGTTAGCAACTGGCAAAATGCTTAGCGGTACTTCGTCCGTATTTATGTTCTGAGTTCAAATTTCACTGAGGTCGACTTTACCTTTTACCTCTTTTGGGGTCGATGATAATAAATACCAGTAGAATACTGGGGTCAATGTAACCGAAATACCCCTCTTTCCGATATTGTTGGCCTAGTGCCAAAAAACTGAAACCAATAATACTACTGTTACTGTTGTCATCATTCACGTCCTTTGAAGCTGGGTGGTAACGACCTTTTGGAACATTGTAAGCACAGACGATGGCAGAAAACGTAAAACGGGTCCTTTGAGAAAGAGAGTACTAGGTATCTAGAGGGAGCGAAATTCTTCTTAGATATAAAGCAATTAACTTGATAAAATGATTATATTTGAACACATTTTCAAAAATGTCTTCAAGATCAAAATATCATTTGACCCATCTATCGCGACTGGTGCAATACAATTTCCCTTTAATGTCTTAAACTTCTTCAGTAGTTTTCATAAAATTTAAACTTAGAAAGTATTTGTTAACGTGAATAAATAATCCACTACCTTGCTTAAGTTATCCTCTGTTTGATTAGAATATTCTACTTTAATATTTTTGCTGAAAATGGGAGGGAGTGTTTGTAGAGTCTCATTCAGTGAAAGAGTGCTCTACCAATGTTGAAGAACTAATATTTTCAATGATATTTCTGTTTCCGACTTCTTCATAATTTTACTGGAAATATGTAACTTTCGTTTCTTCATATTCTATGAACAGATGAAACATAGGTCATGCGTCTTCAACCTATACTTAAAACTATTGTCATCTTTAGAAGTAAACCTGAGTATTTGTGTGTCTCTCTTTCACTCTTTATATATATATATATAATGTATTTATACATCTTATATATGCATTTGTGTGTGTATGTATATATGTATGTATTTGTGTATGTATGTATTTGTGTATGTATGTATTTGTATATGTATATATCTGCGTCTGAGGGTGAGCGTTGAATGAAAAACTAAAGACTTTTTCAACTATTGTCATCTTCGTCATCATTTCTGTGGAATCATTTCTTCTGGCTAGGTTTATTTCCTTGAACTTTTGTTTCTTTTATATTTTAGCATTTGCTTTTATTGTTGTAAGTGAACGTATCTACCGTTGCACGTTGGCTACCGTGGGGCAGAGAGCGCGAAAGGGGGTGGGGAGGAGAATGAGGAAGAGGGAGAAGTGGGGGTCATTCCTCTTTAAAGTCAGAGACGATATCTGATCATATCTGTCTCGCTCGAATCGTCTTTCAGTTCATCCTCCCGTATACCTCGCCCCAGCCTTATGTTTTCTGCAGCCCTTTCCTTACTTATATCACATTCTTTTCCCGAAGGTTCTTTTTCATTGAACACACACACACGCACACGCACGCGCGTGTTACATACACACACACACCAGTACAAATTGTATTAAATGTTATACATTTCTATACAACAATTTCAGATCATCACATTGATGTTTATATAATGTAGAATATATTTAATTCAGCAAATTGACAGAAAACATCAGGTAAATTCATTTCGGTACCTTTACGTTGTGACGTCATATTCATCCAAAGTGAATCTGTCCGCCAAACGGTGCCGATAAAATGAAGTACCAAATCAATTCAACTATAATACCATTTCTCAGAAATTTGCGACCGGGTCACCATATCAGAAAGAAATATTCATATTCAATCTTCATCAGTCAACTATTTTGATTCCTCTTGTTATTTATTATCCCCAGGGCAATGCTACTCCAGTTCAAAGGTATTTCGCTTATACCAAACTCGTTCTTTTGAGTGATCATGTTGGTATTCCCTCTTTGAATGATCATGTTGGTATTCCCTCTTTGAATACATGTTGATGCCGTATTGGTTGTTCTACCATTTGTGTTCACATAGAAAACTCAAGAAAAGATATTTAATGCCTCTAGTGTCACTACGTCAGCTCGAACAAACTCAGAGCTTTATATGAATATTCAAACAAAGTTATATCATAAAATTTATAGTGCAATTTATGAACAATTGAATTATTGGGTCATCACCACTTCAATGGATTTCTGACGTACATATAAACAAAGAAATGTCTAATTCGGGGTTGAACAAATGGCCCAAGGATTTCGTTCGTAAAACACCGGTTTCTTTGTTTTGGCGTCGATGCTTCTATCCTTTCTCGATGAGCCACAGCGAGCGCTAACACACACACACACACTCACACACACACACACACACACACACACACACACACACACACACACACACATACAAATAAAAACATATGCATACATACAAACATATATATATAAACACACATACACATATATCTACGTTCCTTTTTGTTTGTGCGCATGTGTGTGGATCAGTGTGTGTGTGTGTGTTTGCCTATATATGTATGCATGTATGCATGTGTGGTATCTATCTATGTGTGTACATTTGTATGTATGTATTCTGAATATTCACGTGTTTGCATATCCATGTTTGTGTGTTAATTTATGTATGTGCGCGCGTGTGTGTGGTACCTTTTTTTCACTGCCGAAGTGATGGTGGGTGGTCTTCCACTCTGAGACCTGGTGGGGAAGAATTTACTGAGGTCATGGTCATCAGTAGTGGCTAGACCGCACCCATCCAAAACCCTGAGAACAACAATCAGGTGAAAGAAATTATTGCACATACAATAGGGGCCAGTATAAAAACTACCTTGAAGAACCACATTGTAAATTAAAAAAACAACTATATATGCAGGTTCAAGGTGCAGCCATCGGTGTCGGTGTATCTGGAGATGTGGCCGGCCTCTTCATGACCTGGTGGGACAGAAAACTTAAGCAAATTTTGGCAGAACAGTACACAACTTTTTGTACTCTACAGTAGTTATGTAGATGACATTAATATCATAGTTAGGACCAACTCCAGTAACGGTAGAGTAGAAACTGAGAGGAACGTAATGGAGAGCATCTAGCAAGTAGGTAACTCCATCCACCAAAGTATCAAGGTAACTATAGATTACCCCCACTAAGCTCCCCAAAAATAGACTCCCTGTCTTTGATACTGAAATTTGGTTAGAGACTGTGAACTATATTCCTAGCTAAACAGGTATTATTAAGCAGACAGGTATCTTTCTAACGACACTTGCACATTCTAGGGGTCACCAGACAAGTATGATCCATATTATATAAACTTGGAGTAATTGAATGACTCAAAGATCCAGTAACATTACTATGAAGGCTTAACATTATTATTATTGCTAACAGTGCAGGATATGTGTTCACGCATCATATTTTATTACATCGGGCATAGAATATCAGCATCTTTTCAGGCACTAATGTTGAAAAATAGCCAACAGGCTTATCAAAAATGAATTATTAGGACTATTAATACTAAAAGGTATTCGATATATCGTAACAGCAAGATTTGACTGGCATGCGGTGACCAGAGGTCTCCCGCTGATGATTCGAGAAGAGTGAAATCCCGTGATATGGGAATTCTGCGTGTGATTTTATGCACCAAGCGGCTTCTATGAGAGATTCTTGCAAAGGCTAATAACGCAGCATTCGGTGTTCTAAAAGGACATCCATGTTAAGTTGGGTAGAACGATTACCTTTTGGTATTAATTCTACTTCCCTCGTGAATAATATCTATCTATCTATCTATCTATCTATCTATCTATCTATCTATCTATCTATCTATCTATCTATCTATCTATCTATCTATCTATCTATCTATCTATCTATCTATCTATCTATCTATCTATTTCGGGTTACGTTAAGAAGCAGTCCACAATACCAGAATTTCGAAGTTGAGTCAAATACGAAAACAAACAACACCAAATCGTTGTTAGGGTATCTACGTAAGTAGAGTATGGGCCGGCTAGTTTGTACTGGCATCAAGTTGCAACAATGGAAGTTGGAATAATGAAGTTCAAACAAAACAGCAATATTTCGAAATCATTTCACACGTACGTTTCAAGTCTACATGAAATAACAGGAAATACATCCATTACGTAAGAGCTTATTCAGTTAAACCATTTGGAAAAAAAAAAACATTTATAGGGGCTAATGCAAAGTGAGAGAGAAAATCGGATTACTGGTTTACTAGACTTGAAGCTATCAGCATTTTTTCAATATCATGCACTCAATAGACTGGAATTAACAAAATTTCTTAAGACACTTTTTAGTTCTGATTTCTGAGAAGAAAATGCATCAAGCATCCACTTCATGCTTCTTGAATCTGAAACTAACTACGATATTTAATTCATACACACGTTTGATTAATTGCAGTTATGTGTGTATATAAAAATAAATTAAAATGATTGTCATAATCTTTGTCACAGTAAATTTTGCTCGTATTTACAATAATAAATGAAGTTTATTGTTTGTTAAAAAGAAATTCATGTATAGAAGATTTATAGGTTATTAAACGAGATGTACTCATTTCAAGAAAATATTTGTATATATGTACAATAGTGGGTTATTTTCAAGTTTATACGTTTTAAATCTTAGAGAATTATGCAGTCCTATATTGGCTAAATGAATGTCTTATGATAAATTGTTATAGTTAGAAAGTTTTCTCAAGTTTATACTATACTTTAATCTTTAATTCATATTTCATTTTCTGTTCATGTAATGAAATTTTACTTCGCAGTCAGATGTTTTTTTTATTCAATTTCATAGTTAAAATTTACTTCATACTAAATAAGGATGTGTTATCAGTTGCTATAGAAAAATACAGTAACATTCATGCATTGAAATCTATTTGTCTGGAACATGAATCTCAATTGAGTGATATGTTAATTGAACTTTCTATCCACCCAAAGCAGCCCTCAGAAACTATTCCAGAACAGGTATGGAGCAGAGAAATTATAACACCAAAAAAGAAAGTAATTTCCAGAAGGGAAAAAATAAAAGATAAAAAAACATAAAATGAAATATAAAGAAATGTTTCCGTTCACAAATCTTCTTGAAATCTCTTTGATGTTCCCTACCTTTCTAGTCCGTCTCACTGGGATAAATCTTAATTAACTGATCATTGCCCCAAACGTTTCACATTGCTAAATCTTAATTAAATACAAACACATTGACAACGTCAACTCTGTCAGTTTTAATAATTACTACAGGTGTCAGTTAATAAAACTGTAGGAGAAAGAGTTAAAAGCTGTGGAGATGGTAACGAGGGGAGGAGTGGGAGGAAAAAAGAAAAGAACAAAAGGACAGATAAACTACGAAAAAAGATGAGGAAGTGTAATAGGGAGAGAGAGTGGGAGGGGGAGGGGGAGAAAGCGAAGGACATAAAAGAAGAGAAAGGAGGAAAAAGTGAAGTAACAAAAAATAGATGGAACGAGAACAAGTGATATCTATCTATCTATCTATCTATCTATATCTATCTATCTATCTATCTATCTATCTATCTATCTATCTATCTATCTATCTATCTATCTATCTATCTTTATATCTGTCTATCTATCTATCTATCTATCTATCTATCTATCTATCTATCTATCTATCTGTCTATCTATCTGTCTATCTATCTATCTATCTATCTATCTATCTATCTATCTATCTATCTATCTATCTATCTATCTATCTATCTCTCCCTCTCTCTCTCTATCTATCCATCTATTTATTTATACATCTATCGATTGATGTATCTATATAAACACACATACGCAGATATGGAAACAAAAAGGCACCCACAGACATACACACGTAATAATCTTCATGTGTATAAATACTTCGACTGAGAATATTTCTTCGTGCAAAGCAATTTAGCGAAAGGATTCAATAATATAAATAATAATAATAACAGCAATGATTCTCATAGTCATGTATAGATGCAGTTAAAACGAAAGAACGATTAAAAATAAACTCAAGACACATATTTAAAATATCTTCAATATTATCCAGTGTCACACGATATGTTTTTGCCATCAGGGCACAGCAGTGTATGATATGCTGACGGGTTTGTTAGTGGTCCTAAGCCTATCAAAAGTTCTGGAGTTAGCTTTATAACGACAGAAGATACAATGGAAGTATCACGAACAATTTGACAAGGATATGCCGAGTAAATTCCTTTGTTAGGGTGCTCAAATTTGCAGATGTCCAGATTAAGAAATTAAATTCAAGACTATCATAGAAGAATGAAATATAGAATCATGCAACATGATATAATATAATATAATATAATATAATAATATAATATAATATAATAGAATAGAATAGAATATATATATGATATAATATAATATAATATAATAGAATAGAATATATATATGATATAATATAATTTAAAATCATGCGATATGAAATAATATAATATAATAGAATAGAATAGAATATATATATGATATGATGTAATATAAAATCATGCGATATGAAATAATATAATACACACGTGCATGCATGAATCCATCCATACAGACATACAGGCCAGATATTGTTGTTTGGGATAAACAAGAAAAAGTATGTGCAGTTGCGTTCGAAAATCAAAGCGGGTGATTACGAACAACTCCTTAGAAACGTCCAACTACTATATCTAGATTATGATTTCTTGTTTATACTAATAATAAATAGCGCCCTTGGTTTTGTTAGTAAATGCCAAAAGGCCACTCTGGGAAAGTTAGGGTCTTCAGGAAAAGAAACCAACCAGCTAACACGCACATTATAAATGCAATCTGTAAGCGGAACAGTTAAAATATGCAAGATTTTCTCAAGTTTGAAATGTGACATTGTGTTTCTTATCTACTTCCAACAATTGAGCTCTGTATCACCGCTTAAAACCAGCTTCTTTCTTACAGGAAAGCCTCAAATAATCAAATATATTGAAAACAAAAACGTACATACACACACACATGCCGATATCCGTACACATACATACACATATATGTGTTTATATACATATGTATGAAGGTATACACATATAAACATACACAGGCACATGACACTTGCAAATGACACTCGCACACACACACACACACACACACACACACACACACACACACACACACACACACACACATACACATACACACACACACACACAAAGTTTCGCAAGGAAAAATATATGGAAATATAGGCACAAGGTCAGCAATCTCGGGGGAGGCGACTACTCGATTACCTCGACCCCAGTACTCAGCACAGAAAGGATGAAAAGCAAAGTCATCCTCAGCGGAATTTGAACTCAGAACATAAGGATAAACGAAATACCTATTTCTTTACTACCCACAAGAGGCTAAACACAGAGAGGACAAACAAGGACAGACCCCAGTGCGTAACTGGTACTTATTTAATCGACCCTGAAAGGATGAAAGGCAAAGTCGACCTCGGCGGAATTTGAACTCAGAACGTAGCGGCAGACGAAATACCTATTTCTATTTCTTTACTACCCACAAGGGGCTAAACACAGAGAGGACAAGCGATGATGAGGTGGAAAATTGACAAGAGGTTGAAAAGCCTCAGTGTTATAATGTGTAAGAGGCTCAGCGCTCATTTGTAAATGGACTAATGTTGATTGTATATTGAATATTTTATTGTAAGTTATTGTATATTATTATTTGTAATGGTCTATTAAGTCCAATGATTGTAAAAACTCTAGTGAGAGGGTCAATACCTCGTTTTGTTTTTTTTTTCTGTTGGAAGAAAAGAAGAAGAATGTTTTAGAGAAGCAAAAAATCGGCGGCGGGCGTTATTTGTCTTCTCCCATCAATATAATTCTTTTTTTCTTTTTCTTCATCACTTGCCTCATCAATGTATGAGTCCAACCCGCAAACTACTCTTTGTAATGCCTTTATGGCAAATCTTAATGAAATAAAGTAGCTTGCTTACCAACCACATGGTTCCGGGTTCATTCCCACTGCGTGATACCTTGGGCATGTGTCTTCTACTATAGCCTCGGTCCGATCAAAGCCTTGCGAGTGGATTTGGTAGACGGAAACTGAAAGAAGCCGCTCTTGACCAGAAATGGCCTGAACTCTTTGCATGAATACCCTCACTGTACATAACTCCATGTCCCCCTACATGGCCTTGCTTTTCGCTTTTTGAGCCAAAAA
>NC_043013.1:4127252-4129752 GCF_006345805.1 Octopus sinensis
CAAGCACTCCCGCCTCAACCACTGACAAAGAAGCAGCAGAGTCACTTTTCGACTTTACGAATGAGTTTTTCTTGTCCCAACTTGTCCTTGCACCAACAAGACATCAGAACATTTTGGACCTAGTGTTTAGTAACCACACTAACACTATACATAACGTTACAGTGGAAAAAACCCTTCTTTCAGACCATGACATGGTTCTCTGTAACATGAAATTCCACCAGCCGAAAGCTAATCCTAGTGACCTTCCTCCAGCCCACCCATTTGACAACATGGATCTCCATAAGCCAACTGGGATGCAATCAGGAACGAGCTATCAAATGTTGACTGGTCCTTTACACATACACACATCTCCACCAACCATAAAACATCTTGGCAGATCTTTGTAGACACCGTCACAGACATATGTGCAAAACACTCCCCACCAAGACCTGTGAACAAAAAGTGCAGAATCCCCCAAAACAGAAAAACCATTATCAGAAAAATAAAAAGAACAAACAAAAAAATTAACAAACTAAAGTACTGCCAACGCAACACACACATTCGACAGCTATCGCACTGCTTGAATCCAAAAAATATAACCTCCAACAATGCATGAAGACCCTCATCAATAACCAAAGATCAGCTGAGGAGAAGTGGACCATTGAAAAAATCAAACTCAACCCCAAAGTGTTCTTTTCATTTGCGAGGAAACGCAGGGTCACTGTCTCCACTGTAGGCCCTCTAATTGACGAAACTGGCACTCTCCAAGATAATGCCAAATCCATGGCCGAGATACTGCAGAAACAATACTGCTCTGTTTTCAGCAATCCTGATATGGCCGATCTGGGCTGTATCAGTGATGTCAACCCCCAACACACTATATCGGACATAACGTTTAGTGCCCCTGATGTCTTAGCGGCGATAAACGAAATAAAACACAATTCAGCAGTAGGCCCCGATAGGTTCCCTGCTTGTGTCCTGAAGGTGTGTCGACACCAACTTGCATCTCCCCTTGCTAATCTGTGGAGAAACTCACTGGATGCTGGCTATATTCCAAAAAACCTTCTGTCCCAGTCTGTTGTCCCAGTTTTCAAAAAGGGAAACAAGTCCCTTGCAGTGAATTACCGTCCGATCTCACTCACCTCTCATATCATCAAGGTATTTGAGAGGGTGGTGAGATCTCGAATAACCCAATTTCTGGAAAGCAACAGACGGCTGATCTCCAACCAACATGGGTTCCGTAATGGAAGGGACTGCCTAACGCAGCTCCTGCATCACTTTGAGGACATTTTGAGAGCTTTGGGAGAGGGCTCCAACACCGATGTCATCTACCTTGATTTCAGTAAGGCCTTCGACAGGGTCGATCACAAGATCCTATTGAAAAAACTATCCAACATTGGTGTCTCTGGAAAGTTACTGAAATGGATCAAGTGTTTCCTGACAGACAGATCTCAACATGTTGTAGTTGAAGGGGTAAAATCAAGCCCAGCCAAAGTCAGTAGTGGCGTTCCGCAAGGCACTGTGCTGGGCCCACTTCTTTTCATCATTTACATTAATGACATTAATGACATCATCAAGCACAGCAACATAAAAATCTTTGCAGATGACTCCAAGCTACAGAAGGTCATAAATGAGGCGAGTGACCGGACATGCCTTCAGTCAGATCTACTGGCTGTTATCCAATGGGCAGAAAAAAACAATATGCTGCTGAACGAGGATAAATTTGAGCTAATCCACTTTGGAAAAGAGGATGCCCTGAAATTCCCATACTCCCTTCCTTCAGGTGAAACTCTCGCGGCGTCCAACAACATCAGAGACCTGGGAGTAATTGTGGACAACAACATAAGCTGGGCCACTCATATAAACACCAAAGTTGACATGGCCCGCAGAATGTGTTCCTGGATTCTCAGAACTTTCCAGTCGAGAGATATCCACACCATTATCCTTCTCTTCTCCACTTTTGTTCGACCCCACCTTGAATACTGTTGTCCACTGTGGTCTCCCCACACAATACAAGGTATCATAAAAGTTGAAGCACCTCAAAGGGCAATCACAAAAAGATAGATGGCATGACAGGCCTCGACTATTGGGGTCGACTAGAAAAGCTAAAACTCTATTCTCTCCAACGTCGTCGTGAGTGCTACATCATCTGCATGATGTGGAAAATATTCCATCAGCATTGCCCAAATGATGTTGGCATCACCTTTAAGGTACATCCAAGGCTTGGGCCCCGTGCCATCCGCCCAAAACAAAAATCGCACTCTCATCTCATAACAACAATACGGCACAATTATTTCACCTCAATTGGCCCCGCTCTCTTTAACATTACACCAAAACACATTAAAACAGAAACTGACCCTATAGGGTTCAAGAAGTCTTTGGACAGATTCCTTCAAGAAATCCCGGATAAACCCCCTACACCCGGATATGTCTCTGTAAACAATAACTCTCTACTTGAGTGGGCCATAGTGCCCAAATTCTGACTTGAAAGACTTCACCAGGTGGTGCTATTAAGTTAGAC
>NC_043013.1:4132252-4144752 GCF_006345805.1 Octopus sinensis
CTTTGATATTTATCATTGTTTGATTTCACTTTTTCAATATCAGCGACAGTGGGCGCTGGAAAAAGTATAAGTATTTGTGAAGGAAATATAATTCTCGGCGACAACTATGATTGTCACACGCTGACGAGAGGTCAATAGCTCGAAACTCGAGTCCGTGTGTATCATAAGTTGAAGACGGGAAGGATGACTTCCCTTTGCAAATACTGACAGGACACAGAAAGTGTGTCTATGGCCAGCTGGAGGAGTGTGTCCTCCTGGGGCTAAAAACTACAGTAGCATCCACCCTTAGGGGTTAGCCATATTGAAATGGCAAAAATACGTCACGATGTGTTACCGCTACTGTATATAACTCACTTTGATATTTATCATTGTTATATAAATATATATATATATATATATTTTTTTTTTAATTCTTTTCCTTGTTTCAGTAATTTTGCCTGCTCCCATGCTGGAGCACCGTCTTAAAGGAATTTTAGTCGAACACATCGAACTCAGGTCTTATCCTTTGTAAGCCTATTACTTATTCTATCATTTTCTTTTGCCAAACCGCTAAGTTACGTGGACGTAAACACACCACCATCGGTTGTCAAGCGATGGTGTGGGGAGGACAAACACAGTAACACAGACAGAAGACGCACACACATAAATATATATGCATATATATATGTGTGTGTGTGTGTGTGTGTGTGTGTGTGTGTGTGTGTATACAACTGGCGTCTTGCAGTTTCCGTCTGCTAAATCCACTCACAAGGCTTCGGTCGATCCGAGGCTATAGCAGGAGGCAACTGCCCAAGGTGCCCGGAACCATGTGGTTGGGAAGCAAGCTACTTAGCACACAGTCACACTCACTCACACACACACAACAAGATATGATATCTGTGAATATACGTTGTGAGAAGCTTTACGTATCCCCCTCGCAATAATCGATAACCTACGGGGGAATGCAATGATGTTACTTTATATAATCGTTTCAGAACGGAAGAAATTACCGTGCTCCTATTAGCTACTAAAAGCTAATAGATGCTCCATGACAAAAGCAAAATCTTCGGATCTTTTCGGTTTGAACGGCAGTTTTTTAAAAATAATTTCCACGTAACTAGACACTTTTTAACTTCGTATACTGGTAGAATGTGTTTATAAAACATCTTTTTCTCTTGGCTTTATTGAGAAAATTCTATAGTTTGTAAGATATTTGTTGTTTTTTCTTCAATTTCTGCAATTTCAACCAATCAAATACGTCTATTGAGGTAAAAAACATTCTGTGCCGTATGAATATGTCCCTCGTTTAAGAAACAGATTGGGTTTATTTTCATTTGTGAAGAAAAAAAGATACCCTTCCCCCACCCCTAACCCTAACCCTAAAACAGATTGAAATGCAATAGATCGATACTAGGGTCATAATTATGGGTGACAATTTCATATGACACCGCTAGAAAAAACTGCCGTTCAAACCGAAAAGATCCAACTCTTCTATTGCACACTCTCGCTCTCAAAGAGCAATCTAAGTATTTGACAGTATCTGTATATTTTACAAATTTGTGCATCACCAATAGTTTTGTTTGACAGAAGGTGTAAAACCTCATTCGATATACCCATCTCGGTAGTTCTACAAATAATTAATTCTGTATGCGAATCTTAATACTTGCACGTATATAGACAAACATATCTGCTACGTATTAAAATCATATTGACGTGAACGTACATAAGTGCACACAGTTGAGCGGTCTTAGTCATGAATAGCCAGCTAAACAGTGGAGGCGCAATGGCCCAGTGGTTAGGGCAGCGGACTCGCGGTCGTAGGATCGCGGTTTCGATTCCCAGACCGGGCGTTGTGAGTGTTTATTGAGCGAAAACACCTAAAGCTCCACGAGGCTCCGGCAGGGGTTGGTGATCCCTGCTGTACTCTTTCACCACAACTTTCTCTCACTCTTTCTTCCTGTTTCTGTTGTCACTCTCTCTGTGTCACGCTGAATATCACCGAGAACTACGTTAAGGGTACACGTGTCTGTGGAGTGCTCAGCCACTTACACGTTAATTTCACGAGCAGGCTGTTCCGTTGGTCGGATCAACCGGAACCCTCATCGTCGTAACCGACGGAGTGCTTCCCAGTCAGCTAAGCACTATCAATTGAAAACACTTACTTAACGCGAGGGATTATTAATCTACTTTCAATTAGCTCTTCATAGAAGAGTCACTTAACAAAACCTAAACCTCCGTTTTCTTTCTTGGTCTCTATATCGGAAGAATATTAGAAATCTATTAACCTGAGGGCGCTCCACCGAGGCAACACATCAAACTCGAATGATTAGGGCTCATGGCACACTCAATAATTTGGTGTTTGATCCAGTTTTATTCGTTGCTTTCATAAAGGGCATTTCAATATTAATTAAAAATGTGTAAGATTTTGGTTGATGCCTGTAAGGTATGCCGGATTGCGGACAAGAATGAGAATGTAAAGATATTATCAGAGGATTTAAGCAGACTGAATACTTTAATTCCCACTGAAGGAAAAAAATGTGATTAATATAATCACATTTTAAACCATCTAAATCGTTCTTGTAAAATGACTGGCTGCGGTATTGTTTCACCGGTTTGTTGTGCGAGCAGCTTTTGAGTGAGGATTCTACGTGATTGGTAGAAGAGAAGAAAGGTTGATTAAATTTTAAGATGTTAGAGAGCTTGTAAGTCATGCAATCTTTTAAACATACTTCGCACTTCTGGAGGCCAACTTATTTGAATTTGGGTTCAAGGTGAAGTGTTTAGTCAATACGGCTGTACCAAAGTAGTATGCCTGTAGTAATACTTGGGTTGTAAGCCGCGGTTCTAAGAAAAGTGTAGCGGAACATATTTAGGAGGGGATTTTCCTTCAACTTTAGGTCAGAAGTGAAGTACATAGTTGCTGCTAAAGGTATTCAGCGTGGAATTTGCGGAGCAGCGATAAATAAATTGATTTCCATGTCTAGTGATTTCGAATGTTAGAAGACGATGTGTAATATGCTTAAGATGTACGATACTTTGATTAAGTGAAACGATAATCCTCTGAAGGAGAGGATTTTTGTTATCGCTTAGTATGAACAGAAAGTCCCATAAATCTATTAAGAATGTCGTTAGGCCAGATATAGTTGTCAGAAATCGCGAAGAAAAAAAATGCTTTGTAATTGATGTATCAATACCAGCAGATGACAATGTGTCTCTAAGAGAAATGGAGAAACTTTCAAAATACAAAGACCTGGAAATAGAGGTAACTGAAATGTGGAATCTAAAAACAGAAACAATTCCTATCGTAGTAGGCACATTAGGTATGATAAAAAAATATTTAGACAAATACATAACGACAAAACCAGGACTTACAAATATATATAACATAAAGAAAATTGCACTACTAGGCACTGCACACATCCTATGCAAAACACTTTCCATACAATAACCATCAGAGCATCACAACAAATCACAGCACATACCCAAAGCACAGAGAGCTGCGCTCGGTAGTGAAGTGAAAGCACACTATAAAAAATATACTACTGAATGATAATAATAATAATAATAATAATAATAATAATAATAATAATAATAATAATAATAATAATATAATAATAATAATAATAATATATATATATATTATTATATATATAATAATGTGACTGCGTGTGTACCGTTGGCGATTTTTTCCTCTGTCTTTCCTTCTCTGGATCTTTCCTTCTCCTATGTTTCCGACGAAGAGCTCCACTCGAAACGTTATACCCTCCTTCTTTCCTTCTTTCCTGGGCGTCCAATAATACTATATTTGTTCCACGTCCTCGCGTTGTGTTTTTTTGTGCTTTCTTGTTTGGATTAACTGTATATATATATATATAATATATATATATATATATATATATATATATATATATATATATATATACATCTAAGATAGGATAAAATTTTTCGAAAAATTCTCGGCGACGCGTTGTGTCCTTGAGGGAGACACGTTATTTCACGTTGCTCCAGTCCACTCAGCTGGCAAAAATGAGTTGTATCTGTATTTCAAAGGGCCGGCCTTGTCACACTTTGTGTCACGCTGAATCACCCTGAGAAATACGTTAGGGGTGCGCGTGTCTGTGGATTGCTCAGCCACTTGCACGTTAATTTCACGAGCAGGCTGTTCCATTGATCGAATCAGCTTGGACCCTCGTCGTCGTAACCGACGGAGTGCTCCTATATATATACATATATATATATGCCAAATCAGGCTGTCGCAAAGATGAGTTTCTCTTTGGTTTATACATACATGTAGACAAACATAAGACAAAAGAAAAATACTATTGAGTAACTTCTTAAATTTGTCATTTTTAAGTAACGTCACTGGGGCAAATATAATTGTTGACAATATTATGTGTAATTTTAAATGTCAAATTTGTTTAAGGAGACATCTGTATTTAATATAATGAATATATCTTATTTGAATACCTTAATTATGAGAGGTGCTAAGTACATTAAGAGCAGTCCAAAGTAACGTTATTAAAAAAGGGCGTCCATTCATGTGACCCCATTTTAACGTTTAGAACAAAAAAGTTCTCATCGGTTATTGTTGCTATTTATACAGTGTGTGTAATAACTTTTCTATATTTGGAAGCACGTTACAATTTACGTTCTTTGTTGATAATCCGTATTTGAATTCTTTTAATGTATCTTTTTACTGGTTTCATTGTTGTTACTGCTAACGCTGTTGCCTGGTCCGCAAATAAGTCCTGATCATCCTAACCTATGGCTAAAAGTTCATTCGGCCTTTTATACTTATATATCATATTTTATACTTGTATGAGAAACTATGCTGCATTGTCTAATATATCCAGCAGATTCAAGTTGGTGCAGTTTGATGTGAGAAATTATTGAAGAAGTTTGCAAAACTTTTGTGAATTGACGAGTTTTTCAGCTTTTTTAACCACAACCATCATTCTCTTCTCCATGCTTCTCTCTTCATCCTGTCTTTCGATCTCTAGATCTCTTCAGAAGGAGAAAGAGAAATTCAGAGACGGGACAGCAAAAAAAAAAAAAAAAGAGTAAAAAGGTTGAGTTAAACGTTACTCTTTTACTTGTTTCAGTCATTTGACTGCGGCCATGCTGGAGCACCGCCTTTAATCGAGCAACTCGACCTCGTGACTTATTCTTTTGTAAGCCTAGTACTTATTCTATCGGTCTCTTTTGCCGAACCGCTAAGTAACGGGGACATAAACACACCAGCATCGGTTGTCAAGCAATGCTAGGGGGACAAACTCAGACACACAAACACACACACGCATATATATATATATACATATATACGACGGGCTTCTTTCAGTTTCTGTCTAGCAAATCCACTCACAAGGCTTTGGTCGGCCCGAGGCTATAGTAGAAGACACTTGCCCAAGGTGCCACAAGCAACTTACCACACAGCCACTCCTGCGCCTGTATTTTAGAATGCTTCCCTAATTTACATCAATTTTTTCATCTTTCTGATTTTAGCCAACGCACCTTATTTGAACGTTCTGTCTTTCTCTGTCTTTCTTGATAAGTAATGGAATGTGGTTTGAGGAGGGTTTGGTTGTTATTTCGCAAAATAATGTGATGCGGGCTCTGAGTCGGCGAATAGTAATAATACTTATCATGATAATAAAATTAATAATAATGATTTTAGATTTTGGCATAAGGCCAGCAATTTCGTGGGAGGGGATCAGTCAATTATATCGACCCCAGTACTCAACTGATATTTATTTTATCGACTTCGAAAGAATGAAAGGTAAAGTCGACCTCGACGGAATTTGAACTTAGAACGTAAAGGCGGACGAAATATTGCGAAACACTTCGCCCGGCCTGTTAACGACTCTGCCAGCTCGCCTTGTTGCTACTACTACTACTACTACTACTACTACTACTACTACTACTACTACTACTACTACTACTACTACTACTACTACTACTACTTCTACAACAACAACAACAACTACTACTACTACTACTACTACTACACTACTACTACTACTACAACAACAACAACAACTACTACAACTACTACTACTACTACTTCTACAACAACAACAACAACTACTACTACTACTACTACTACTACTACTACTACTACAACAACAACAACAACTACTACAACTACTACTACTACTACTACTACTACTACTACTACTACTACTACTACTAATAATAATATAATAATAATAATGATGATAATGATAATAATAATTCTTTTTACTATAATAATAATAAGTTAGAAAACTATTAGAAAATAACTTGCTTTATACACCTAGAAAAATATTACAATATAACCTGCATTATACAGGTAGACAACCATTACAAAATAACCGCCTGATACAGCTGGAAAACTATTACAAAATAACCACGATAGGGTTACAGATATACCTACTTCAGAAGCAAGGAAAAGTGATACATATGGCCACGAAACACGAACAAAACAAAAACTGTTATCCGTCGTTAAGGAAGCTGAAAAATACAAAAAAGAAATCATAGTAGCCAACAACTATGAAAAAAAAAGAAGAAACAAAAAAAGCTGTAAAACAACTGAAATCCAAACTAAAACTGGAACAGCAACGAATCAAGAGAAAACAATGGCAAGAAAAGCCCCTTCACGGCAAATATTGGGTTTAACTAAATAGAAAAAAAATAGACAGAAGCTGACAAATACGAAAAAGAAATCATGGTACCGAACAACTATGAAGAAAAAGAAGAAACAACAAAAGCTGTAATACAACTGAAATCTAAACTAAAACTGGTACAGCAATGTATCACGATGAAGCGATGGCAAGAAAAGCCTCTTCACGGCAAATATTGGGTTAAACTAATCAGAAAAGAAATAGACAAAGCAAAATCCCAACAATCGTTGAGAAGCACAGGACTCAAAGCAGAGACTGAAGGATTTTTGATTGCAGCACAAGATCAAAGCCACCAAGAGATCACCAAGAAACAATGGTTTCCAATCGATGTATCAATACCAACAGGTGACAATGTTTCTCTAAAAGAAACGGAGAAACTATCAAAATGCAAAGATTTGGAAACAGAGATAACTTGAATGTGGAGCTTAAAAACAGAAACCATTATAATAAGTGCATTAGGTATGATAAAAAAAAACATTCAGACAAATACATAACAAAAGTTCAAGGACTTACTAGTATACACAGCATACACAAAATAGCCACTACTAGGTACAGCACACACCCTACGTAAAATACTTTCAATACAATGAAAATAGAATCGCCACAACAAACCACAGCACATACCCAAATCACACAGAGCTGCGCTCAGTAGTGTAGTTAATGTACGTGATAAAAATAAGACTAATAATAATAGGCCAGACAGAATATAAGAGATGTCATGACAATATAGCAAGGATTGTACATTGGACACTTTGCAACAAGTATGGACTTGACAGAGCAAAAAGTGGTACGAACATAAACCCGAGGGCATAATCGAAAATGATAATGCAAAGGTCCTATGAGATTTTATGATTCAGTGTGACCATGAGATAGAGAATAGGAAGCTAGATATAGTGATAATTGAGAAAGAAAGCAAATGATGCTGGATCATGGATATAGCATGCCCAGCTGACAAGAAGGAAGAAATAGAAGTCGATAAGGAAGAAATAGAAATCGATAGATATGACAGTTTAGCTTATGAGGTTGAGCAGTTGTGGTTGAACAAAAAGGTGGTAGCAGTACCGATAATTGTCGGAACCCTAGGGACAGTGTATAAAAATCTTGTGCAGTACATGGAACAAATAGGGGCTGCAATAAGGGTGGAGCACTTGCAGAAAACAGCACTGCTTGGAACCGCTCGAATATCCCGGATGGTGCTCGAAAAAGGAGGAGTGTTACCTTAGTTCACTGGCAGCGAACTGCTGGTACCGTAGAACATCTCTAGCATTATAAGCTGTGCAAAGACAATAAATAATAATGATGATGATGGTGATGAGGATGATGAGGGTGATAATAATAATAATCCTGGTGCAATACTAGGCAGTGGCTCTCATGGCTTCTGAGCTTAACTGATTGGAAGTGTTATCATGTACATTGTTTTGTCTTGGTATAAAAGATGGGCTACAGTAAATATTCTGCTCAATACCACAGATTTGCTTGTCAGTTGTTTGACCGTAACCATTTGAGCATGGCGGCTAATGATATGTGCATCTCTGATCACGAGCAGAAGTAGTGGGGGAGCATCATGGCCATATGTTGAGAGGAAATTTTTGGGGGTTTGAATAATTCACCTTGATTTTCGCGAAGTCCGGAAATTCCGGGCTCTCTACTGGCGAAATTTTTTTAAAAGGCCCTTAAAACAGCATTTTATCAACAGATTTTTCTTGACTTCACAGTACGGTGGCAATAGTAATAATAATAATAATAATAATAATAATAATAATGATGATGATGATGATAATAATAATACTATAGGCACAAGGCCTGAAACTTGGGGGAGGGAACTAGCAGATTACATCGACGTCAGTGTTTGGCTGGAACTTATTTTATCGATCACAAAGGTATGAAAACAAAGTCGGGCTCAGTGAGATTTGAACTCAGAACGTAATGACGGACGAAATGCCGCTATGCATTTTTCCCTAGCGTGCTAATGATTCTGCCATCTCACCACTTTATAATAATGGCAGCAAGAAGAAAGAAAAGTTAAAACGGAAGTATTTGAGTAGGGTGAGAAGACTCTCGAAATTGAAATCGAATGGTGTAAATATTATTTCCGCGATTAACTCTAGGATTGTAAGTATTTTAAGGTATAGAGATCGTATAGTCAAATGGACGAAGGATGACCTAAAGATCTTGAAGAGAAAGACAGAAAAATCGCACACACTTATACATACAGTAACACACATACACATATATACTTACATACAAATACGTTGGTTCTTAATGCGTGTATGTATAAAGGCACGTTTATATTTAGGTGTGTGTGCATGGATTTGTCCATTCGTTTCGATATTGTGACCATTTAAAGTGGTTTGCTTTTCTTTGCCTTCTCCCTGAAGTAACCAGAAATATTTAAATAAATTGCCCTGTATTTTACATTTAGTGTTTAGAAATTTTTGTCGTTTATATTTGTCTGTGATACATTCGTGTAAGTATTCTTTTAATGGTCGGAAACTGTGTCGCTTCCTATAACATTTACTGCAAACCAGCGAATTTATGCTGGCATCGATATTGTTTCAGGCTGTTTATAACTCGACAGTTGCGACTCGTAAAACTTAGTTTAGTGTTTGGTCGAAATAAACGCTTAGAACACAAAATAAAATATTCTAAGGGAAAATAATAAAAAACATTTGGTCTAGTTTATGGACGCTTAGAAAGAAGGGACGTTCAGTAAATCACGAACATTTGTGCTCATTGTTTTGTTTTTCTGCCATTATATTAGAGAATATGTAGCAATTTACATAGATATAAGACATTGGTTGAGAAACAAGAACAAACATAAAAGTATACTTCCTTTCATAACACCCCCTATTACAGAAATATTGTAGGTGATATGAATGGCCCGTTACTGTTCTAATACCTTTATAAAAATAAAGGAAAAAACATTAGTGGTGGAAATGGAATGTTAAGTATATCTCTGAGAAACATGACGCAGCACTTATAGGGAGGCTTGCACTGAATAGTCAGAAGTTAGCCAGCCACTGAAACAGAATGGTAAGATACAAGAGTTAAAGAACCTACTACGACAAAATTATAATTTTGTACTAAAGTTCAACAATATTGATGATGTCTTTTCCAAGACCATTATATATGTAGGAAAATTATGTTCAAACAAGGACTAAAACAAGAAATTGTTTTCCAGTCACTTACTCCGGAGCGATAATCACTCTGATTTTTTAAGTGAATTAGTGACATTAGCCGTTGAAATAACGTCAACCAGCAATAGAAATCGGGTCGCTGTCTTAGTTTAAGAAGAGTTTAATTTCTACTACACGTTTTTCCACTTCATACGATAATAATAATGATTTCTGACATAGACATAACGGACAGAAAAATAAATATGTGACCTTTCTGTCTGAAAATTTAAAACGTAAGCTCAAACATGGAATCAAAACTAGGTTACATACTAGACACGTCGAAGACTTACTCTACACTTATAAAACCGCAGCCATCAACATGAGTCGTGGTAATTTGGAAGTCAGTTATCATATAGGCTCTTTAATTGTAATAGCATAAACGATTTATTAAAATACGACAATGAGCGATAGTTAAAAAGTTGCTACATAGGAGTATCATTGCTAGGTTCTGATTACATGAAAGTAAAACACATGATTACTTTGATCATACTCTCTAGGAACATAATTGAAATGAATGTTGTGACTATGGCAGAAGAGATAAGGGTCTCTCATTTGTCCAGACATTACTGGCTTGAGCTAAATTAATGTCGACTTCTTGATAACCAGCGGCCTGCAATCGTCAACTGTAAGCAAGCTTTCTACGAGCTGAATATGCAACTAAGTGTTGACTCTCAGTTGAAACCCTTTCACTTCACTTATGTCACTAACAGCTTTGGGAAAAACAATGCCCTATTTCTTCAACCATTTTAAAACTGAATACTTACGGCTGGATAAAGTACAAAATTCTGATCAATTATGTTCCAATCGTTAACGAAAATCACATTCCTATATCTCTTAGTTTAATTGAAGTGATGTTGTACATTTCTTATATCCACGTAAGACTCAATGAGTTAGGGAACAGGGTAGTCGGGTGATGTGTGTAAGATTAATGCTCCACTCTGTGTTTTAATTATGGTTTTCATTGAAGAAATTACACATAGAACATCTAAATGAAATTAGCAACACACCAAGAGATACTTTGGATATACCTATCTATGTTGAACTTAGCTTCAATAGCGTCTGTAGACATACAAAGAAAAAGATCAGAATAAAGTTATGAAATTCAGTTGACAATAACCTCTGCTTTGTCTCGTACTTTAGCTTTTGAATGCTGCCACTTCGCTGGCTTGGCAATCAGGCCAACATTTCCTTTGACTGGACGGCAACACTGTCGCAGGTGTTATATTATATACTCTTTTACTCTTTTACTTGTTTCAGTCATTTGACTGCGGCCATGTTGGAGCACCGCTTTTAATCGAGCAGCTCGACCCCGGGACTTATTCTTTGTAAGCCCAGTACTTATTCTATCGGTCTCTTTTGCCGAACCGCTAAATAACGGGAACATAAACACACCAGCATCGGTTGTCAAGCAATGCTAGGGGGACAAACACAGACACACAAACACGCACATGTATATATATACATATATACAACGGGCTTCTTTCAGTTTCCGTCTACCAAATCCACTCACAAGGCTTTGGTCGGCCCGAGGCTATAGCAGAAGACACTTGCCCAAGATGCCACGCAGTGGGACTGAACCCGGAACCATGTGGTTGGTAAACAAGCTACTTACCACACAGCCACTCCAGCGCCTATATATATATATAATAATAATAATAATAATAATAATGATAATAATAATAATATTAGGGAGTATATCCAAATTTACAGGGAAAAATTAGATTTAGGATTAAATCAAATTTCACAGTATAAATATAAATTAAATTAGAGATAAAACCACTATTAGGCAACTCAAACAGTGAAAGACATAAAGCAAAACATAAAAAACAAAAAATCGGGTAGTTGTAACTTGAATTGAATGCTAGTCAGACTATGCAGTCGGCGGGGCTTTCCCATTAGTGAGGTGGAGGGCGTATTCTTTCCAAAATGAATAATCCTTCCTGATGAACCGTTTTTTATGTTTTGGTTTATGTCTATCACTGTTTGAGTTGCCTAATAGTGGTTTTATCTCTAATTTAATTTATATATATATGTATATATATGCATATATATATATATATATATATATATATTATATATATATATATATATATATATTATATATATATATATATGTGTGTATATATATATATATATGAATATATAATCGTTTACCTTATTTCCTACCACCGGTTGAGTATATGTGTGAAGACAGCCAAAAGAAGCATTTGACCCATACTGTCTTCTTCCAACTGTTAAACATGGAAGATCTGTGATGATCTTGGAAATGCGTCGGGTCAATGGTTTCCCTTTATGGTAGAATTAATAGTGAAGAGTATTTAAGCATTTTTTTCTGATAAAATTCATCCTATGGCTGCGGAACTTTTTCCGGTGGGAAACGCAACCTTTCAGGATGATAATGCATCAATTCACACAGCTAAAGTTATTACTGAATGGCACGAGGAAGATTCTATTAATGTTGAACATCATTTCTAGCCACCACAGTCCCCAGATCTCAATATTGCTGAACATTTATGGTGCATTTTGGAAAAACAAGTAAGGAGTCGATATCCTCCACCATCATCACTACAAGAACTGGAGACTGTTTTAGCTGAAGAATAGACAAAAATTCCTTCGGAAACAATTCAAAGTTCGAATGAGTCCATACCTCGTAGAGGTCAAGCTGTAATTACTGCCAACGGCTGTC
>NC_043013.1:4147252-4157252 GCF_006345805.1 Octopus sinensis
CTATCTATCTATCTATCTATCTATCTATCTATCTATCTATCTGTCTGTCTGTCTATATATCTATCTATCTATCTATCTACATAGATAGATACTCTGAGTTTCACGTTCCCGTTCGCCGGACAGTTACATAGATAGATAGATAGAGACACATATACACACACATATATTAATACATACATTCATTCAGATAAGTGTACACAAATGCACAGTCATACACATACTTTCATATGTACATTCATTCATACATACAAAATTCACGCACACACACATACTCCCCCCCCACACACATACTCCCCCCCCACACACACACAATGTATGTTTTCGGAAAACAAAAAACAAATAGCTGACGAAAATAGTAGGGTACGGCATATTGCCAACTAAAATCGACTCCGAATAAAGAGAGGAATAATCTCAAGAATAAAAATGAAACTCTCAGTTATTGGTATGGCAGTCTGTTTCCTCTTCTTCTGGAGACAAGAAGGCAGGAGTGGACACATGTTCCTGCCTCAGTAAGTGTTATCAACTCATCAGTTGTCCTACCGTGACTCCAGTTGATGTAAGACTTGTGCTTACACACAGAGTTACACATATATAGATTCGTATATTCATGCACGCACACGCACGCACACACACAGAAACAGCAGCAGCAGCAGCAGCAGCAGCAATAAAAATAATAAAACTTTACAATAGGAGCAAAGCCTGAAATTTTGGGTGAGAAGATTAATGCAATGCATCTACCCCAGTGCACAAGTGGTACTTGTTTTATCGATCCAGAATGATGAAAGGCAAAGTCGACCTCTGCGGAAATTGGACTGGGATGCAAAGAGCCGGAAGAAATGCTGAACACACTTTATCCAACGCGCAAATGATTCTGCAAACTCGCCTCCTTGACGACAACAACAATAACAACAACAATTACTATTACACCAACAAATGCTACAATTAAGGAATAGTAAGTAATAAAAAAATATTGAAAAGATGTTCTTGCTGGATTATGTTGCAAACTCAGTAACTGAATTTAAGTATGAACCAGACGAAGGAGCTACCATCTTGAAGGAAAATACCAAATAGAAAAGCAAAAGTTTAACACTGTTATGGAAACCCTAAAACAACACCAAAAGGTGCAACACTACACTGATTGCATCGCAGTTCCACCAAAACAGGTTATTCACAAATAACCAGAGGCAGATTTTTAAGAGCTTCAGAGGAGATGCAGAGTTAATATACCTCCTGAAGGAGAGGAAACCCGCCAATTTTGGAATAACATCTGGGGACGCACCTCTATTGTTGCGAACCGATTCCCTCTGGCAAGATACACAACATCTTGCCAGATTGGTTGTAGGTATTTTCCCGCCTGTTCGTTGGTAATTCTTCCCAGATTTTTTCCTTAATTGATTCTGTCTTTAAAATAATGATTTCACCTGGCTGGGAGGGGTAAGTTTGATCTCATACCTCTCTCTTTAAACTTGTCTAGTTCTTGGTTTTCAACTTTCAAGTCTTCCCTGTTAACGCCGGCAACGGCCGCAAAGTTGTTTACTTTTTGTTTTCCACCTGTAATTTTCATTTCTTTTGTGTCTTTCAATAATTTTCTGTTCAACTCCTGAACTTGTTGGTTCAAATCTTCGTCCGACAAAGACACATCTGATGAACTTATACTCAAAATGATGAGAAAAAAAAATTCAAAAAGGGAAAATGTTTCTTTTTCTTCCCAAGGGGGAAACCGTTAACAAATCTTTCAAAAGGCAGTAAAATAAGGTATTTCGAAACAAACACAATAAAAGTTCAACGAAACGGTAACACTTCCAACAATAATTTCAACAAAAATTACAATATTTACGTCCAAAGCAACCGATCAATTTCAGATGATTGTAGCTATTTCTTTTATTGACCATAAGGCCTTACACAGATGGGACGAACAAGGACCGACAAGACAGCACAAGAGGGGACAAAAAAAAAACTAAACGGATGAATGAAATGAAATTACATAAATATGAAGATGTAATGGCTACTCGACCCCATTTCCGAGTAGTACCATTTTAACTATATTTTCCACTATTTTGAATCCTACGTTTATCCGAATAATTATCTTAGTAAATGCAAAGTGGCTTCAAGTTTTCGAATTCCACCACAGATAGCAAATGGTCATATCTTATCTCTACCCCTAATGGATTTACATCGTCTCCAAAGTTTGCTTTTAATTTTTTATAGTTTTTCATGTCAATCAAAATGCATTCCATACCTGGAACTCTTAAGATGTTAACTTAAGAGTTCCAGGGTCGATTATTTTTTGGTGTGACCCAAGCTCCGCAATGTCTTTTGGGTGTATCTTTTTCATGTCGTTGTATAACTTCCTTGAGATTCTTCCGTAAGTGAGGACTCCTTCTTCAACATCAGCCTGGAAGATTTTTGATTGCAGGTTGGGCACAATCACACCCACCTAGTAAGTGTTGGTGTTTCTAAACACTACCATTACCGTTTCCGGTTTTTCCCCCACAGGTTTGGTGGCCTGTACCAGGACATCTCTTCTGTCGTTCCTTTACTTTCTATCAGTTTTTCAGCTGTGACATTTCTGGACAACTTTAGGATTTTCTTTTCCCTTTTTGGGAGGGGTTTATTCTTTTCCGGTGTTACCACTTCTGGTCTTTTTCTTGAGACCACCTGGAACTCCTTTTTGCCATCCTCTTCTTGGGCCGCCCCGTCACAGCTGGTGGTAGCCCCTTGGCCTGGCTACCACCTGCACCTGCTCCTCACTGGTTACTGGTGGTAGCCCTCTGGGTAATGGCCTCCTTGGCCGGGGCTATTACCTTCTCATCATTTGTTTCATCTTTGTTATTACTGGTGGTAGCCTTCTGGGTAATGGCCTCCTTGGCTGAGGCTACCACCTTCTCGTTGTTGGTCTCAGTATTGGTGGTAGCCCCCTGGGTAACGGCCTCCTTGGCCGGAGCTACCACTTTTGCCGCTTTCTTGTTGGTGGGGAGAACTTCCTTCTCCCCACCTTTCGCCTTTTTCTTGGGAGGTCCACACTCAGCCCTCTGGTGTCCCTTCATTCCGCACCGGAAGCACCGAGGTTTTCTCCCTTCCACATTTATGATTAAGGCTGACTCCTCCGCAACCTGTATTCTGTCGGGGAGCTCTTCTAAGTCTGCAGGTAAGCCTGTATCAGGATTTCCAAAGATCGTTCTTTTCAATTCTGGGAGACATCTTTTTACCTGGATTACCTCCAGTTTTTCTTCTCTATTGAAGAGGAGCATGGCAACAACTTATACTACCTCAACATCAGGAGGGATATTCATGATTTTTACCCGGAACGTCCTTCGTCCCAGATATAAGGGTAATAGTGCCATTTTGTCGTTCTGCAAGGTCCGAGCGGAATAATCCTTAGCCTTTTCAACCGACTCGAACCTTGCTTCGACTGTTGCGTACTTGTTTCCTCGGCTCAGGCAGGCAATATCCTTCATTACTGACCCGAGACACTCCTCTGTATTTTCCTCCTCGAACCGCCTCACTTTCTTGCTTTTTAAGCAGAACGTTTTATATATTACGGTTCATTCCCGTCTGCAGGTAGTTATTTCAGGTGTGTGTGTGTGTGGGATTTACTTTCCCCGTTGCTTTCAATTATTTTGCCAAACAAAAGTTGTATTTCAGCCTTTTTCAAGGTAATTATTTCCTCTTGTTGACCAACAGCAGCGGCGTAACTCATAGGTGCCAGCGTGGCTCCCGCTTCCGCAGTTGACGCCGCAGTGGAACTCAAAATTAATGAGTTCCCTCTACAACGAGGTAAAAAATTACACAGTTTATACAAATCCTTCCCCCGTGGGGTAAGGTAACAACAACAATATTACAAGCCGTTAATTAACAACTCAACGGCTACAACAGTAAAACAACAACAATGAATCCTGCACCAGGCAACAATTATTTAAACTCACCTACAGATCTCTAAACGTTATTCAATATCCAGAAAAACAGATGATTGAAACCACGGTGAAAAGATATCAATGTTAATTTACTGATGCATTTGGGCAAGTCTATGTCTGTATTATCAAACAATTTCAAAGAAATGTTTAAAAAAAGTTCAAAACTCTGCCAAAATCCGGTACAAATTCTTCATGGTTCAAAACTTTGCTTATTTTTTACTCAACCTGTTAACATAAGCCTGAAATGGGAAAATTGTATCTATTAATTCTATGTTTACGTTATATAACAATTCCCTTTGCATTTTTGTAGGACTGTGCAGATATACAATCATTAAATGCTATTACTGGAGTTCAAGTTTATCCCGGAAGTTCTGTTTCTAACAGATGCTGCAGATGATCAATAAAATCTTAAACATGAACTTGTAAACCAGACCTATGATGACATGAACGAATTGAAATATTCATCTGAATCATCATAAAATTAAAATTAATATCATGGTAACGCATGGTGAGGAAGGTGAGGTTGTAATACTAGTCCGGAAACCGGTCCACGTGAGTCCAAATACTCGAATGTATGCTGAGTGATTGTCTAAGCCCGTTTTCCTTCAGACTGTTGATTTCTGTAGTTATCAGCGTATTTTGGTAATTTAAATAAGAGTTTTGACTGTATATCTACTAGCATGTAGGCATACTTAATATGTCCTTTCATTAATTTTAATCCTTCATGTATTATATATATATATATATATATATATATATATATATATATATATATAGATATATATACAAATCTCTTAGCTGAGAGGAAATACACACAGAGATAGAGCATATACATACATGCAGGAACGATGCATACACACTCACACGCATATACCTATTCATGCGCAGATGATGCCCATGTGCACATACAAGCATACGGGCTTGACACACAACAACGACAAAACCATAACAGCGACAGAAAGCTAATAGCGAAGATGAGAGACAGATTATTTTCATACCAAAATGAATGGGTGCGCTATAACGTTCGTATAAGTCTTACTTGCGTCGTATCAGTTCAGTATCGTTAGCAAGCCCACCCATGCAAATGTAGCAATCTCAACCACAACCCTCTCTACCATCTAAAATGTATATAGAGGTGATGTGCCCCTTCTGTTGTGGCTTTATACGCTACGAATGTCAACGTCTCAATATTATTCTCTTGGTAAAGACAGTTAAATGTTAAATATATTCCGCTGTCTGTTTGTCATCCAGCTATTTCCTCACCTAACAACTACCGTCGCCGTCTCCCCACTTCACTCTCTTTTATCCAAACAACACCTTTAAAGAAAAGGATAACGACTTTTGTTTGAACAATGACCGACATTTTGCATTGTCAGTCTCAAATGGGTTCGTATTTTTGCGGTGGTTATTGTTATTATTGTTATATTTTAGACTCAGAAATGAATATTAGTACGTCATTGTTGTTGTTTGAGTTGCTGTTGTTAAGGAAGTTGTTTCCCATGATTCTGTTGTAGCTGCAATGGTTGCTGTCATGATTGTGGTTGATGTAGTTGTGTAGTTCCTGTTATAACCTGTTGAAACTTGTGATTGTAGTTGCCGTTGTCGTCGTCGTCGTCGTGTTGTTCCAGCAATGGTGGATTTTATCATTTGATTTTTACTGTCGTCATTAAAAGGAAAAGAGACAGTGCCTCGTGAGGTACTCCGTTGCAACACATCATATTGGACTATACGGAAGTATTTCACACAAAAGTGTATAAAACAGTATGATAGTGTACATCCATAGATAAGTGAAACTAAAGACAAGTGCAATGCAATGCAATAAAACTTAGGTTTTGGGATCTTTTCGGTTTGAACGGCAGTTTTTTCTAGCGGTGTGATATGAAATTGTCACCCATAATTATGAACCTAGTATCGATCTATTGCATTTCAATCTGTTTTCGGGTTAGGGTTAGTTAGGGTTAGGGTGGGGGAAGGGTATCTTTTTTTTTTCACAAATGTAAATAAACCCAATCTGTTTCTTAAACGAGGGACACATTCATACGGCACAGAATGTTTTTTAACTCAATGGACGTCATTGATTGGTTGAAATTGCAGAAATTGAATTAAAAAAAAAACAACAAATATCTTACAAACTATAGAATTTTCTCAATAAAGCCAAGAGAAAAATATGTTTTATAAACACATTCTATCAGTAAAATTTTTTAGTTATCTAGAAATTATGTTAAAAACTGCCGTTCAAACCGAAAAGATCCAGGTTTTGTTTTTAGAATATTGTAAGACTGTAATGACGTGAAGTGTGGTGTTATCGTTTTGTTCCATATAAGCCGTGGTTGAGTAGACCTAAGATCAAATATGTTATAATCATGATCAACACGGCTGTTTGTTTATATAGGAATACATTATCTAATATTTTCATAATTTTTTAAGATGGTAGGATGTGACCAGAGACGAATTTGGTTATTGTCTCCACTAGAGTGAACGACGGCATAGGAGTGTAGTGTGCTTTATGTAGTAGAGCAGGGACCACCAAACGACGGTCCAGGGGTGGGATCTGGCCCGCGAGGTCAGTTCCTCCGGTCCGCCACCGCACTGTACCTTTTGTGTACCTGCACTGAAAGTTCATTCCTGCAACAATCGTGTTTTCATTTGCATTGCTGTGTTGAAACCGGTTTGAAGAGTGCCGTATATAAAAGGGACTGACCAGTAAATTGTGTCATATATTTTGCATATTTGAGTGTTGAAGGAACTCACAAGAGATAAGCAGGTAAGCATCTCATTGGCTCGCAAGCAAATGACTTGTTGAAAGAGAAGCACAGAGAAGGAAAATTTGTTGAATTTCATTGCTGCTTACCTGATGATGAGTTTTCAAAGTTGAAGAAATTTACTTCTAATATGACACCAGTATATGGAATAACTTATGTCTGCGAGCAAACATTTTCGAATATGAAGTATGTGAAGTCAACACATCGAATGAGGTTGACTGATGAATATTTGAATGCAATTCTCTTGGTTGGATGCAGCAATTCCAAAGCAAATATTGATGATATCTGAAAAGCTTAACGCCAGTTTCACAAATCTCACTAACCTGTTTTTGTTGCTTGGTTTGTGAGATTCGGATATGTGCGCACTGGGTGTGATATAACTATCTTATTGCTAACATCGCCTTCTTTGATAACGTTTTGATAAATAAATATGTTGGTTGCCTTTATTTTTTGTGTATTTACTGTATTTCGTTGAACAAAGCGGTTATGTGACCCGCATTCGTCATTTAGTTATCTGGCCGCTGTGAAAAAAGTTTGGTAATCTTTGCAGTAGAGGTCGTGTTGCCCGATGATGACATGTCATAATACATTTTACCATAGATAGATAGATAGATAGATAGATAGATAGATAGATAGATACATACATACATACATACATACATACATACATACATACATACATACATACATACATACATACATAGACTCTTTCTGGAGAAAAATCTGGAGTGAAGAGGTGTTTAACAAAGATACTCTGTGGCTGGAAGAAATCCGAAGAAGTTATTTCTCCTGCATTATACCCAAGACATACAACATTGACTGCGAAATTCTTGCACAAACTCTTGTGATTCAAGAACTCCAGGATGGAAAAACACCTGGAAGAGACTTGATTGTTGGATATTAGTACAAGAAGCTAACCTTCTATCAACCATATCATCCATCTGTATCAGCAAGTTCTCAATGGGAACAGTAGCATACCACACTGGTTAGCTTTGGCAGAGACAAAATTGACCCCCAAATGCAGGACCACCTACATGGCAAAAAACTACAGGCCAATTGCATACCAGAACTTAATGTATAAGATATATACAACATGCATGAATCTCTCGACAGTAGAACAAGCAGCTGTGATATCAGTGATACGATACCACATGATGAACCTAGTTTCAATGTGACTAGACTACAAGAAAGCTTTTGACTCTGTTCCCCACTCATGGATGCTAGAAGCCCTTCAACTTGCTAAAGTTCCAGTGAGAATAGTCAAAGTCATAGCTGACCTGACTTCATCGTGGGCCACTATCTTGAAATTAAACACAAAGAGTGACTGCATTATCACTGATAGAATACAATATCGCAAAGGCATATTCCAAGGGGACAGCCTCTCTGTGATGATTTTTATATTTTCTGTAAACCCCTTGTCATTCATGTTAAGGAAGTCTGAAGGATATCTCATTGGTTCTCAAGGAAACAGAAATACCAAAATTACATACCGTTTCCTTGTGGATGGCTTGAAACTTTATGCAAAGAATATGCATGAGATGAAAAACAGCCTTGACCTGGTTACAACATTCTCAAAGGATGTAGGGTTGGAGTTTGGTCAGGATAAATGTTGTTATATGGTTGGGAAAAGGGGGAAAACTATAAACCAGACTAGTAACATCTCTATTAATAATTTGATTGCTTCCCCTGTATCTAACGAGGAATGTTACAGGTATCTAGGGGTGGATGAAAATATATCTTACAGTGGCACCTGTAACAAAATACGTGTTTCTAAAGAATATTACAGCCGAATAAAGAAAATTTGGATCTCAGAACTTTCTGCAGTCAATAAAACACTAGCTCACAATGTGTTTGCAGTTCCAGTACTCATACCAACATTTGGGCTGCTTAAATGGACGCTTGATGAGACCCGAGCCATTGGTGTGAAAACCCGAAAAATACTAGGATGCACACATAATTTCCACGTAAACAGTGACGTTTGGCACCTCTACCTAAAACAAAAACAAGGTGGCAGAGGCTTAACATCGATTCAAAATGCCCTCATCAAATGTTGCATCAAATCGCTTCGGCAACATGTTTAAAACATCAAGTGTCGAAGTGCATCCCTTGACTAAGTTTGCACACATGATGCTGATAACACCGTAAGACTGGGAAGGCAGCTCCTTGAGTAACATCCCTTGTCTGATAATCTAGAATACATGCCCAAAGAAGTCGCACGACTCTACCGCAACATTTCATCGAATAAAAGGATGAGCCTATATGAGTAGATCAAGATAGATTAAGAATGACCCCCTTTGGATTATTCAGAGAAATGAATTTATGAATAACGATTGATATTTCTGGACATTGCTTTTAATCTTGAAACGAAGAGACCATTCCCTTACCGAAAATCTAACTGAACGACCACTCTATATAATATGAATTTTCTCTCAGTGCCAATTTAAGAAAGTTAGTTTCTCCCATTAATAAATAGATATCTTCTTAATTCCCAGATGACGACGAATATATTAATGCCTTTGATTCTTATAATTAGACACTTTGCTGTAACAGCTTTATGAACAAAATGCAATACTGTATATCGTTTGTAAGGCGGTGAGCGGGACTAATCGTTTGGGGTCGATAAATAAATACCAGTGAAACACTGGCCGTCGATGTAATCGATCTACCCACTTAACCCGACTTGCTCGCTTTGAGCCAAAATTTGAAACCAATGTTATATATCACGTGGCGTATCAGGATCATTCTAACAGTCAACCTGGGAATATTTTTAGCGTATGTTCTATATAAACCAGGTTTCGTATTTAATACTGTTGATGTATGAAAGATTTGCCCTAAGAAGATTGGGGAAATTACTCACCAAGACTCAGCAACAAATACTTTCAGCACGGGTCTTCTCTTTTCTTCCTGTGGTACACCTGTGTTTACATATATAAACACATACACACACACACACATACATACATAAACACATATGCATGTGTACATTTATATAGGAGCATTATGTACACACACACACACACACACACACACACACACATGTTCGAAGTGGCTCTGACGAAAATAACATTCATTTTCTTAGGTCGTTCAATTTACCTCAATTGATCAAGAGACCAATTCAGTAAACCTATCAATAATGTACCTATAAAGACTACTGGAAACAGCTGTAAGACAATTTGCTCTAATAAAAGGAATTATATGTAATGACCATTACATTTAACTTGTTTCTTTTATATACTACATACATACATACATACATATATATATATATATATATATATAATATATATATATATATATATATATATATATATATATATATATATA
>NC_043013.1:4162252-4169752 GCF_006345805.1 Octopus sinensis
TCTACGGAAAGAAGAGCAAGCCTTCTTCTATCATACTCTCAATTTTGGTCAACTTGCACCGCAGGGTCTCGGAGGGGATAGTGTTAGTTGAAGGCTACAAAAACCTGCCATACTGTCATATTGTCATTTTCTTTCGTAAATGTTTTTACGCAATTGCTTGAAAGTGCTCAGGTCGAACCCGAGACGCTAAACATTATGTAACTTGGTTAAAAAAGAGGCAAAATTTTGATAATTATTCTATAGTTATGATTTACATCAACATAATAAATACATGTAGCACAAAATTACAGCAAGGTAAGGAACATATCTAGAAATAAGAATTACTTGAAATAAAAATATACGTGAAAAGGATAAATAGATATAGGGTGATATATCGATTAAAAATCATATTAAAATTTAGGATTAAAAAACGTTGAATTGAGGTTTAAAAGTTGTAAGATACATCGGCGGCAGGGAGAAATCCTAAAGATGGATTTAAAAGTTTAGAGGAGTTCCGAAGAAATGTTTATAGAGGGTTATATCATCATATATGAAGATATATATATATATATATATATATATATTATATATATATATATACATACAGGGGTTGGACAAAATAATTGAAACACCTAGCATCATAGTATCAACATTTTGAAAGAACTATAAAACCGTTTATAGCTTGTTTATTTATATGTTTTTATTATTAGTGTTGCTTAATATGTTTTGCTAAAATTGCTGGATTTTTTTTTCAAATATCATCAGAAAAAAGGTAATCAAAATTCATTAAAATGACAGATTACACAGGTAGAGTATAATAGTTAGTGGACTGTTCTGTAGATATGTGTATGTATGTGTGGGTGTGTATGTATATGTTCCTTTTTTGTATGTAAGCATATGGATATGAAAATAAACAGATCAACATACAGATGGATAGGTAGATAGGTTATAAGAATAGAGAAGCACACATACATAAATGGAAACAGACATACATGACCATATATACACACACACTTTACTCCACACAAGGACGCATATGGAGACACGGATCAACACAAGCACACATGCGCAAATGAAGACGGAAACACATGACCATATACACACACATACTATACTTCACACAAGGACACATATGGAGACACATGTCCACAGATATGGAGATGCACATCCATATATACAACCATGGTATATAGTTGCAAAACACACACACACACACACACACAAACACACATAAGGAGACACAGGTGTTTACATATACAAACACACGTTCACACACATATATAGAAAATGTACAAACACGGACATGCAAGCACGTGAATATGTAGAATACATACATACAGATGCCCACACATACATACATATATACATATGCATACACACACATATATACATATACACACATGCATACATACATACACACATACATACGCACATGCATGCATGCGTAGGCGCACACACACAAACACATTGACTCCCACACATGCGCACAAACAAAAAGGAACGCAGTGTAATTAACGGACAGAATCAAGACTTGAAAAGGTTGTAACACGCAACGAAAATTTTAGGAAAGTAAAAATAAGTGGAAATTTTACTGGTGAGTGCGTAAAATTATAAGGCACATAAAGAAAATGACTCTCCCCAGACACAATAGAATATATATATATATATATATATATATATATATATATATATATATATATATATATATATAAAACTGAGAATGTCTGTCTGTCTGTCAGTGTGAATCCCTAAAACTTGAGAACTACACAACCAAATTCATTCAAATTTTACACATACCTTACTTAGGATCCATGTGGTGTCATGTATATATGCATGTATATACGTAAGTTTCGTATATATATGTATGGATATATGTAAATATATGTGTTTTGGTATTGGCAACATGAATGACAATGGTCAGAGACTACTTGAATTTTGCACATACCATAACCTGTGCATCACCAACACATTCTTTGCCAACAAGACATCCCACAAGGCATCTTGGAAACATCCAAGGTCTCACCAGTGGCATCAATATGCGCATTGGCAAGGCAGCTGCTGTGATGGCCCAACTCTCCAAACGGGCATGGGACAACAATAAGCTGACCATGACCACAAAAATGAAGATTTACCAGGCATGTGTACTTAGCACTCTACTGTATGGAAGTGAGACTTGGACGCCATACACACGCCAAGAGCGTCGCCTAAATATCTTGCACCTGCGATCCTCCGGAAAATCCTTCGCATCAAAAAGAAAATGACTCTCCCCAGACACATATAATATATACATAACACCCTAATGGGAGCCTTAACTCCCAAATTTTAGTCATTTCTTTTATGATCCAAAACTAAGTCAAAAGTACTGAATGGATTTTTATGAAATTTGGAAATTATATTCTATGTATAAGGGCCATAACCCCCATGACAATTCATATATTTTTGCTGTTGATGAAATTTTAACCATAATTGACACAATTGAAGTAATATTTATAAAATTTCATCTTCTTACAAGTTAGAAAGATCTCTCCATGGGGACTTAACACTCACAATTTAGTCTTTTTATCTAAGCAGAAACGAATACAGTTGTGCTCTTGGAAGCTGTGGGGTCATCCGAGCATAGAAGATGAGCATTATTTGTAATTCAATAGTTCAACAGTGTAAGAGTTTGCTATGACATGCACTTAGATTGTGATTTCTGCAATGTGCTGCATAAATTGTCAAGTAAATGAGAGGCATCTTTGCCTCCACTGATTCAGTTGCAAAGTGTTGAGTAAAGTTATTTGATTGCAGATTTCCTTTCAGTCTTTTATTATCACTGGGTCACACATAGTCCCCACATGGTAACATTGATTTCAAGGCCTTCCCAGATGAGTGACTGCTTATTCAAAGACATTTATAGATTGTTTATTTATTCTGTCCAGTTACGTATCAGTATGGTGGTCATTTGCAAACTCCAACTTTCATTTCTCCTTAGCCCTCACGTCACACAGTTGTTAATGTTTATTTCAGTTGGGTCACGCCCTTCCAATTGCTATAGATTCGTAATGCATCTTACCATGGTGAGGAATACTACATTGGGAGTGGTAACGACTAGGGTACTGTAGCTGACTGCTTGTTGTGATCATTCGTCTTTTGGTTTCCTGTAGCTTTGCTCTCTTTTACAAACCCAGTAAACATATTTCCTATTTCAAAGAAATTCAAACAATAGATATAAGACCCAAATTAAAAAGATTTTCAACAATTCAACTTCTCTGGTTGACATTAAGATGCCCACCCACATTTTAGGGCTTCATGACCTTCATTTTTCAGGAGCAAAATCCTTTTAACAGGTTCAATAAGACTGGAATTTTGGAATATGCACATAAAAATCAGTTGTATGGGATACATGTGGCACGATTGCAATTTATTTTTAGGGTGTGTAAAGAGGGAAATAACCCTCATCTGCAATTTTGATGAAATTCGAAACATAAATATTCCAGTTCATTAGAGAAAATATAACAGAAAAGTCTAGTTCTTCAATCGTATGTAACTCGGGCAACGCCGGGTAACTCTGCTAGTATATATAAACATTATCAACCACATATACTAGACGTAAGCGGACTGAGTATCTGAGTATTTCCCGGTACGCCACCTAGTAACGCCGTGTGTTAAATCCCTCAAAACACCGAGTATTAAAACACATGAAATAACTCACCCCTAATCTCGCCTCGGAGTGATGGACGTCGATGTTTCGCCATTTTTGTGGCTTATCAACATCACGTGACTGAACGGAATCGATGATGCATAATATCGTCAGTGCATGACTTATATGCATATGGCGTGCAACTTATATAAATATAATGGTTCTTTTTTTTAAAATATCGATTGGCTATGAGGGTCCACCTGAGTAAAATTCCTATTTTACTCAGGTGAACCCACATAGCCAATCAAAGGTGTCCACAGGCAAAAAATGGTTGAGAACCACTAACTTAGACAGCGCCAATGGTCAAGTTCAAAGTAGTGAATAGCCACGTCTCATCACTCCGATGCCGAAAGTTGCGTGGAAAAAAGAACAAATGAAATAGTGAACGTCTTAATTGTAGACAGCCAAGAAGGAAGGGGAGGGGAATAATTCAACACACGCATACGCATCCACATATCTACATGTGTACGCACGTACACACATACACACGTGTTACCTTTGCGCTTTCTGTCCATAAAGACCAAGATTATAAAAGGGTAATCAAGCATAAAGAGACGAGATTGTCAAAAGGTAAAATAAATAAAATGAAAAGTAAAATATAAATAAATCATAATTCAATTTGAAACGATGCTAGCGAGAGACAGCTGTGGTAATAAAGGCCAAAACGGATGGTGGTGGTCACCATCTTTGTAATAATCCATTTTACTATGGGCACCAGGACTGAAATGTTGAGGGAGAGAGATAGTCGACACCAGTTTTGGACTGGTACATGATTCATCGACGGAATTTGAACTCAGAACGTAAAGATAGGCGAAATGATGCTAAGCATTTCGTCCGACTTACTAACGATTTGGCAGTTCGTTGCTTTAATAATAATAATATAATAATAATAATAATAATAATAATAATAATAATAATAATAATAATGATAACAACAACAACAACAACAACAACAACAACAATAATAATAATAATAACAATCGTTTATACTATAGACACAAGGCCTAAAATTGGGAGGGAAGAGGGCCAGTTGATTAGATCGACCCCAGTACGCAACTGATACTTAATTTATCGACACTGAAAGGCTGAATGGCAAAGTCGACCACGGCGGAATTTGAACTTAGAACGTAAAGACAGACGGAATACCGACAAGGATTTCGCCCGGCGTACAAACATTTCTGCTTGCTCGCTGCTTTTTTAATAATAATAATAATAATAATAATAATAATAATAATAATAATAATAATAATAATAATAATAATAATAATAATAATAATAATAATAATAATAATAATAATAATAATAATAATAATAATAATAATCAACATATTATCATGAAAGAAAGAGAAAAGGTTGATAAATACGGAGACCTGAGAACTGAGATCGCCAAGATGTGTCCCTCTTGTCAGCAGAGCATTGGGTTCGATACCACCCAAGCTGAAGAAATATCTGGAAACTTTAGAAATACCCTATAATCTAGGTGTGTTGCAAAAATCAGCATTATTTGGAACTGCATGCATATTGCGTAAAGTACAGTCTGACTGAGGTCCTTGTTGTGACTTGACAGACAGTACAAACCCACAGTAGACACAATATCTTCAATCAACATCACGGTATTGGATACTGGCGACGTATTAAATAATAATAATGATGATGATTATGATGATGATGATGACGATTTTAATAATAATAATAGAATAATAAAAGAGGTGGACTTGCGTAGTGTGTGATTGTGGTTTGGGCTGCTCCGATGAGAGTGGTGGGATAATCCGAGCGTAACAATTTGGTGAAGTCTACAAGCTGAGGTGAGAAATAAATAGGTTTAAGACAACTTTATGTCGGCTTGGAATGAGAACCGGGGACATAGGTCTAAAGAGAACAGGGTATATTGGTTTAAAGAGTTGAGAATAACAAAAAATGTCTATACCGGCAGCAACGGTGTGGGTTATATGAAAGCCACGATGATTTGTGAGCGTCTAAGTTACAGGGGACGATGAGATCGGAGAAAGGAGAGGTGAAACATTTTATCAATGCAAAAAGAAATGTGATGAACGCATTGCATAGTGGTTCGGGAATTTCGGAGAGAAATGTATAGAGAAATATATCAAGGATATGATATTCTGCTTACTCCAGGTCTCTACAATTGTTTCGGGGCAGACGTTGAGTAGCAAAGATACAGCATTGATAAAGTGCGAATGGCAACAAAAGACAGACAAACCTATTTCTTTATTACACACAAGGGGCTAAACACAGAGAGGACAAACAAGGACAGATGAAGGGATTGAGTCGATTATATCGACCCCAGTGCGTAACTGGTACTTAATTTATCGACCCCGATATGATGAAAGGCAAAGTCGACCTCGGCGAAACAAACCAATTGATTGGTTGATCAATGGAAGGATAACAGAAGCAAACGATCAATTAATTGGTTAACTAACTGGCTGATAATAATTTCAAAAATGTAAAGTAGAACCAGTGCGTTTGCTTGTTTCTTATAGGCAAAATGACCTTCCCAAAGTACAACACACACACACAACACACACACTCGGAGATTTTTGTGATCTATCTTTTTATGCGTTATTCAAAGACAATATCAGTGAATCTGCAAACAGAGGACGGAACATTGATATCAGGCGCATCTGCAACAATGTGGCAGGTTACGAAAATGTGGCAGCATCATTTTCGTAACCTTTTCGTTGGACACAGCGTGAGACGACTGTTGTTATCGCTAGGCCTAACTCATCGTCAAGTCAATACCACCATGACTGATATCCAATCTACAGTGGAGAAGGCTAGCCACTGGATTTGGTTAAAAAGAGACGATGAGCGATGGCTAGAAGGATATTGAGCTTAACTTCATAACCAACTGATCTAGCAAGCGGGGCCTCATATCAGTGAGGGGGGCCGGTGCGCATTGATGCCGTCGAGAGGTAGTACCCCGAAACGGCGCGCATTCTCTCCTGATGACCCCATACACTTGCTGGCTTCCGGTATACGGAGCTTTTGACTGGTAGCACTTGCATGTGCAAGTTGTTTGCAAGACATTTGGCTTGGTGGATCCTTGTTTTTCCTTTAATGTCTTATGTTTTTGTTGTCATCGGAGTCCACTAAAGATAAAGAGTATTTCTGTAATTATAACTCAAAAGGTGCATAACATCTGGGCATGTTGAAACTGTTCAATTACTCTTTGCCACAAATATTTTCTTTGCTAAGTCTTAATCCTGCAGGAGTCGAACTACGATAAGGCTGTACTGATGCCACTCATTAAACAGAAACAGAACCACATGGATGCAACTGCCATGTTCTCTGCAGTCAGTCAGACTTCTTAATCGTATGTCGATTTCGAAGCACGCTTAATTTTTGAGATGATCGCTTCCTTATCATTTAGAGTTGGTTGCACTTTTCTGTGTGTGTATGTGTATGTGGTGTGTGTGTGTGTGTGGTGTGTATGCACGTGCGAGAGAGTGAGAAAGATAGTGAAAGAGAAAGAAGAGAGAGAGAGAGAGAGAGAGAGAGTGAGCGAGAGACGAAGTGTGTGTGTGTGTGTGTTTGTACACTATTTTGTAACTTGTTTCAAGCTTTCAGACTGCGGTCATATAGGGAGTCATCTTAAAATATTGGTTTCAAATTTTGGCATATGATGAGCAAATTCGAGCGGAGGAGGCAAGTCGATTATATCGGCCCCCAGGGCTCAACTCGTCATCATTTTATCGCCTCTAAACGATGAAATGCAAAGTCGACCTCGGCGGACTTTGAACTCTCAACCAAGAAGGTTACGAAAGTGATGCTATCACACTGTCGCAGATGCAACTGATATCAGCAACAACAACAAATACAAC
>NC_043013.1:4174752-4209752 GCF_006345805.1 Octopus sinensis
TAAAATTTATGATAAAAGAAGAATTTCTTGGCTTGGATAATTTGTATTGAACGAATGAAATATTTATAGCGATATTTCTTTCATATTGAATTTGTGTTCGTATACAAATAAGTTGAAAGAAAAAAACTAAATAGAAAATTCAGTATTGTATAAAATACCTCAATGCACGGGTTAGGAGGGACAGGATGTCTCAGTATTAACTATTTCAGTGAAATCAGTCATCTTTTAAAAAAACTCACTTTTATTTATGTTTATCAATGTTTAATATGTGTTAAAAGTCTATAAATTATATTCTGTTGTGTCTGGGGAGAGTCATTCTCTTTTTCTGCCCTATTATTTAACACACTCACCGGTAGAATTTCCACTTTTTTTTCGTATTTTCATTTTCTAAAATTTTCGTTGCGTCTGGCAACCTTTTCAATAGTTTTGACTCTGTCCGTTATTTACACTGCGTTCCCTTTTGTTTGTTTGTGCGCATGCGTGTGGGTCAGTGTGTGTGTTTGCATGTGTATGTATATATGTGTGTGCATGCATATGTATGTATGTATGTGTGTGCATCTGTATGTGCGTATCCTGCATATTTATGTGCTTGCCTGTCCGTGTTTGTGTTTTTTCTATGTATGTGTGTGAGCATGTGTTTGTATATATGTATGCACCTCTGTCTCCTTGTGTGTGCATATATGTATATATATATATATATATATATATATATATATATATATATATATATATATATATATATATATATATATATATATACTTTATTTAAAGCAGCAGAAAATTCAACAAAACCTGTTACTCTGAGTTTCCCGTTGCCGTTCATCGGACAGTTTTTGCTAGCAAATCTATCCTAAACATCGCAAAAACTGTCCGATGAACGGCAACAGGAAACTCAGAGTAACAGGTTTTGTTGAATTTTCTGCTGCTTTAAATAAAGCATATTACTCTACCAGTGGTATTTGAGTACTCTTTTTTCCACCTTGTTTCACATTTATGTTTTTACTCCGGTATATATATATATATATAATATATATATATATATATATATATATATATATATATATATATATATGTTTGCAAACCAAATCCAAAAACGAAGTCTATAAATTATAGTTTTTATAATTAAAAAAATAATTGTTTTTATAATTTTATTTTCATTCCTGTTAGATTCCGCTTAACTTTACTCGACAGCTTTTTTTCAATTTAGTTGCAATCATTTTATCTACCTCTATCCCCAGGATATAACTCCTGAAATGCTTCAAAATGCGTTTCGCGATCTTTAGGATAGATTTGAAATTTGCAGAGAAACAGGCTGAAGACATACTAAAAATTCTCAATAAAGTTTTGTCGTAAGATTTATAAATCTGTTTGTTTGGCATCATAATTAAGTAATAAATATAAAATTTTGTCAGTCTTTTTTAAAGTTTATCCGATTTTATTGAAATAGATAGTTAATTCTGGGACATCTTGTTTAATAAAAATGCTGTTACGCAATACAAATCTCTACATTTATAAGTATTATAGCAACATGCAACATACACAGAAGTGTGTAAAAGCCGTACACAGATCGTATGAAAGAAAAGGGACACAGAAGAGTTATTATAATAATTAGGAAGGTCGCCTAGATATAGGTTCGTACTTTGAGGATACCGCAAAACACACTGGAGTATCTTTCATTAGGTGGGGATTATGATTGGAGTTTGAACAGAATAATGCTTGTTTATAAGAATTAAAGTCTTCATCTTGTTACATACGAGTATATTTAAGAAAAAGTGGATCTGCTGGGGTGTGATTTTAAAATCATTATTAGGTTAGGAATGTTAAAAGGGGGAAGGAGAAAGTAGTGATAATTGAAGTAATTAGTGTGGATGTATAGTATACAGTTGTTCATCAATCTGCAGAAGTACTAAAATTTGAATTAGCATCACTGGAAGGGATTTTATTAGAATATATAGTATTATAGAATATATAGTATTATTGTACAATTAAAGGTTTTGGACTAGTAGACCAAAAATTGCTATTCCTATTTTGGTGTAGTTTTAAATATGGATTAAAATAAATGTCTCGGCAGTGAAGACTGTTAACAGAAACAAATAAGTATAATGTCTCAAGTTTAAAAAGCGCACGCGCGCACACACATACACACGCGCACACTCACACATATATACACACATACACATGACTGCGTTGTAAAGAAACCGTTCCGGCCAAGTATTTTTTTTGCCCTAAGACAAAAAAATGTCTGTTTTGCCCTAAGACAAAAATATGTCTGTTTTAGCCTTACCAGGAACATACTTACGCCAGGAGAGATCCTCAGAAATAGCGAGGGCTATTTTTGTATGTTGCTCATATTTAAACAGGAAGAGGTTCAATTATGTTTTCTTGGTGTGTGATGTAAATATTTTTCCGAGACAGCCATTTTATAACAAACATAATTCACAAGTCCAGATTGTTATGTATAATCAGAGAATTTTCTAGTTTTATGCTTTCTTGTGTTAGCTATTTCAGCCATTGGACTGCGGTAATGCAGGGCATCGCCTTAAAAGGTTTAGTCGAATAAATTGACCTCAGGAACTTATTCTATCGGTTACTTTTGCCGAAAAGCTAGGCTACAGGTACATAAATAAACCAGTCACCGTTGTCAAGTGGTGGTGGGGGACAAATACACACACACACACACACATGTATATATATATCACCTTGATATATCACCTTGACCGACCAGTCCGTCAGGCGTCCATTTGACACCGCTGGTCACAGCACGCTGTCCACTCCTCTCTGGATCGCGCCTTTCTCATCCACGTGATCCCAATCGTCCTCCTGAAATCGTAACTCCACCGTCGTGGAGGTCTTCCGGGTGGCCTTTTCCGCTCGCGCGGGTACCACTCGACAACTGCGTGGGTCCACCGATTATCGGTGAGCCGGGCGACGTGTCCAGCCCATCTATACTTGCTGCGTGTTAGAGCTGAGACACGTATATATATATATATACAGGTTATAGTAGAAGACACTTGTTTAAGGTGCCATGCAATGGGACTGAACCCAGAAGCACATGGTTGGGAAGCAAACTTCTTATCATACAGCCACACCTGCGCTATTTAAATACTCTAGTAAAACAATCCTAACTTTGTTCTTATAATTTTGATTTAATTCATATGATATTCTGCTCATAGCTTCCACACTCAAATTACTCCTCTATGTTTCCGTTACTACATCTATAAGACTCTTTCTTTTAGTTTATCAAACAAGACACTTCATTAAAATATTGTCCTGTTTTTTTCTCTTTACATTGCTGATTTTTCTTATCGTATTCTCTCTCTGCACGACTTAATCATTTGCAATCTAAAACATTAACAAAATGCAAATGAAAAAATGAAGTTAAGTAAAACTACTTATATATATTGTTATGGCCTGTCAGAGAATAACCATTGGCTTTGCACCTATATAGCACTTAGGTGCATAGGCGACTCATCTGACGAGTCGCCCACATGAACTACTAACCGATACACACACACACACACACACATATATATATATCCTTTTCCATACATAAGAATTACAGGTATATATATATATATATATATATATATATATATATATATATATATATATATATATATATAATATATATATATATATATATATGTATGTATGCATGTATATATATATATATTATATATTACTTCAAATGTCAGTCGGGGGACTGCAGCCATGCTGGGGCACCGCCGTTTACTTTGCTACAGTTTCACTAGACCTACACAAACTAATACACCTGCTTGTTGTTCATACGCCTGTCTTCGTCTTTTGTTTTTCTGTAAATTTTAACTATATATATATATATATAAGGATAAGATCGTTATTTAAAATACCGATCTTATCAGATGGCCAGCATGGAAATAACAGCCTCAAGGGTAATAATCATTATTAAAATAGTAATTAAGGGTATCTAATATATATATATATATATATATATATATATATATATATATATATATATATATATATATATATATATATATATATATATAATATATATATATATATAATATATATATATATATATATATATATATGTATGTATGCATGTATATATATATATATGTTATATATTACTTCAAATGTCAGTCGGGGGACTGCAGCCATGCTGGGGCACCGCCGTTTACTTTGCTACAGTTTCACTAGACCTACACAAACTAATACACCTGCTTGTTGTTCATACGCCTGTCTTCGTCTTTTGTTTTTCTGTAAATTTTAACTATATATATATATATATAAGGATAAGATCGTTATTTAAAATACCGATCTTATCAGATGGCCAGCATGGAAATAACAGCCTCAAGGGTAATAATCATTATTAAAATAGTATTAAGGGTATCTAATATATATAATATATATATATATATATATATATATATAGGGAGAGTTTACGAAAAAAACAACAAAATACGTAGACAGGTGGTGTACAAAACAAACAGATGCATTAGTATAACGCTCAGGGATAGAAAAAGTCTTTTACGTTTCGAGCCTACGCTCTTCTACAGAAAGGGACACAGAAAAAAACAAGGAGAGAAAAAAATGCGTGTAGTGGGTAACGATTTATCATGGCGTCTGACATATATATATATATATATATATATATGTATGTGTGTGTGTGTGTGTATACTGGTTGTGGTGCATGTTTAATTCACTTTCTCCATGTTGATAGTCGTTGATGACTGAGATGAACCTCGCGTGACTCGATGAAGGACAAAAATGACAAGTCTTATTTGGCGGAGGGCTGGCTGTTGTTGCATCTTAAACACACACACTCACACACACACACACACATACACACATTTCTCTCATATATATGAGATTAAGATATAATGAGCTGTTAGTTAGCGGTAATGAAACAATCGTTAGAATACCGGGAAAATGCTTAGCGGCATTTCGTCCGCCTTTACGGGTCTGAGTCCAAATTCCGCCGAGGTCGACTTCGCCTTCCACCCTTTCGGGGTCGGTAAAATAAATAGCAGTGCAGTTCAGCACGGGTCGATCTTATCGACCTATCCCTCTCCCGAAATTGCTGGCCTAGTACAAAATCTTGAAAGCAATACAAAAATGTGGTAGTCATATTTTTGAGAAGAGTAGTGGTTGCGGGAAATACTATCAGAATGAGGCAGGTGACTAATCATATTACGGAGAAGAAGGTGGGGGAAAGGTGAAGTTTGTAATAAGATAAGCTGATAAAAGAGACAATACTGAGAGGATTATAGAAGGAGTGGTTTCTTTACAGGGTAAGGGAAATGTAGTGAGAAATGTTGTCGTAATATAGATAGGAAAATGAAAGCGAATTTTTGTAAAGAAGCAGAAACAATAGAGAAAGATTAAAAGCATGTCAGGTAGTCAGAAAGTATAATTGATGGAAGGTAACATAGATAGAGTGTAACACAGGTAGGCAATAACCGAAAGAAAACAATGTTACTATAGTGCTTTAAAGACAAAATAAGAGATAGTAACTGAGAAAAATACAATAAGGGAATAAATAAAGATTTATATAAAAGAATAGAAAAACAGAAATGGGAAAAAGAAAAGAGAACCTGAGAGAGAGAGAGAGAGGGAGAGAGAGAGAGGGGAGAGAGAGAGAGGGGGAGAAAGAGAGAGGGAGAGAGAGAGAGAGAGAGAGAGAGATGATTGATAGATATAGGACGGGACGAGAGTGAGTTTAGGATTTAGAGTGTGTGGATGAGGGCGAGGATGAGGTAGAACGAAAAAACATGTGGCAACATATGAAACCGATCTGCGAAAATGAGAAAATTAATAAACTTCAATTGACTCCTATTCTGGTCCTCCATATTTTTCTTTAGCCTCCTCACAACTTTCACTCTTCTATTTTAATCTTATTATCAGATTTCCTTGCTATAATCTCTTCATTCTCCTATTTTCTCATAGAGCTTTTGTCTCTGCTTTTCACTAATTCGTCCAAACTAACCATTTTTTTTTTCTTCGCTAACGTCTCATTTTCAGTTTTTCTCCTCTCTCCAGATCTCAGCGAAAATAAAATGTCCCCTCTCAATATCATACTCTGTTATCCATATTTAAATGTTCAGCATCCATCATCTCTCTTATTCATAACTCTTGTTTATTCTCTTCATTACACGTTTAGTTCTTCTTGCTTCTAATAATCACATTCATTTTTTTTTGTGTGTTTGTGGAAATATTTCAGAAGGCAATTTACGAGCATGTTAGTCACAACTAAGTACAACAACCCCAACTTGATTGCCATTCTTTTTCGACTGCAACAATAACAACATTTAAGGTTGGATGTTTGAATTGCTCGTGGTCTACGATATTTGAGAGCAGAGTTACCGTCTAAGCGCCATCAGTACACTTAATTTGGATATCGTGGCGAGACTAAGGTTTCCAGTACAGAGCAAAATCTGTGGACCACTGAAAGAGTAGAGCAAAGGGAAATTCACGCCTGCTCTTCAAAAATGGGAGGAAGACAAGAGAGCAGACCGCACCATCCATGCGGCGTAGCACAAAGTTCGCATAAAGTGCATTGGTGGTGGCATTGATCCTTGGATAGTTTGCAAATCTGTACTACAGATAGAGAACACCAAGGTTGTTGTTTGTTCCTTCTCGAGCCATGCCTAGCTCATAAGGGCCGGTTTCCCAGTTTCCTTGGCGTATAGGTTCCCCACCTGGACGGAACACCGGTCCGTCGCAGGTGAGCTGCCAGATGTGGCGAAAGAGTCAGCAGAAGTTTCGCCATTACCTTCTGCCGGAGTTGCGTGGAGCTGAGGTGTTTCGCTCATAAACACACACATCGACCGGTCTGAGATTCGAAAATGCGATCTCTCGACCGTGAGTCCGCTGCTCTAACCATTAGGCCATGTCCCTCCACGAACACCAAGGTGGAAAAAGATGAGTATGCAAATCATGATGCCTCCCACCATGGAAACTTCATAACAATCCTTAAGTTATAACATTTTGTGAATGCATAATAAGACGATAGGAATGGTGGTGCAATGCGATGAGTGTAGTTGTTTAAGATGACAGGAAAATAAAGAGAAGCCATCTGCGAGCTTTTGAACAGAGACGTTGAGAGATTTTAATCTGAAATATGGACTTATGCAGTGGTGGTTTCCAGTTGTTGTTTTTTATTTTCTTTGTTTTAGCCTTCTACCATTGTTTTGATGCTGTGTTTGATGTTTTAAGTAATATTTCTTGCTTTGGTGATTCCTTCGCTGCTCAAACTTCTCTCCAAATTTTACATTTCTTGGGGCAGTGTATACGTTTTGTTTTTATTTGCACCAAGGTTTTGATAAAATCATTTTGGGTTGGAGTCAAACTGCTTAAAGAATTACTGTCGTTTTAAATACTGACAAATTCATTATGAATTAGCGTGGAGCTTTCTTTACAGACGATCTTTGATTTCGGCTCCTTCTTTTGTGTTCTATTTTTGTAGCATTTTCTTTTATTTCAACATATTTTTTGCTATTGATTTCATTAAGAATTGGAAGATATTTTCTTTTGTATCTACAGTTGCGCTTTATATATAATTTTATTTAGACAGGCGATGTTGATGCTTGTATTTATGGTCACTTTTTGTTGTCGAATTTTATGCATCGGTTATACATTCACTGAACCATAGGACCAATGGCAGAATCGTTAGAGTTTGCAGTTACGCTACCGTTCCAGCAGTTACGATCCATTTCCAGCTGTTACAACCTCGCCCCCTCAGTCACAATCTTCCTTACACCAGTTACGACCTACCTCCCACCAATTATGACATCTCTCTCACACGTTACGACCTCCCTCCCGCTGGTTATGACTGCCTTCCAGCCGTTAAAACTCCCTCCCACTACTTACAATCTTCCTCCCACAGGTTACGGCCTCCCTTCCACTAGTTACATCCTCCCTCTCACTACTTGCAATTCCCATCCACCAGCTACGATCTCCCTCCCCGCAGTTACGAAATTCTTTCTTCTCAGCAGTTACGACATCCCTCCCTCTCAGCAGTTACGACGTCTCTCTCACAAGTTACGACTTCCCTCTCTGCACTTAAGTAGACCTAATAACCAATCTTTGCGATTGCCTTCCCTCCTGATTAAATGATAAAAAAGTCTTTGGTTTGTAATTCTCCAATTATTTCCAGATTTATAATTTTCAGTTTTTAAATATGCTTTATGTTCACTTTTATTTATATTTTTGTTTGTGTTATTCTTATACAGTTTTTGTTGGCCAATATTCTATGGTTGTTTAAGGGTTTGTGTTATTCATTTTACAGTTTTTATAGTTTATTTCTCTTACTTGGGGTTTCGATTATTTTCTTTGTTTTAGATGTTATATTTCAAATTCTTTTTTTCTTTTCATTTTGATAATGTATCGCTAGTTTGTCGAGGTCCAACGATACATTTAAACCTGGGCCATTCCTCACCAAATTTAATGTAAATCCAGTCAGCACCGTGAAATATATTTATCATTTTGGGCAGAATATCGCTGTGAAATATCCATGTCGAACAGAAACATTCCTGTTGTGTCCTTTTTTGTGTTATTTGTGCGAAGTGAGGAGTAAATCCGACTTGAATTTATATTTCTGTTGTCATCATATTTGTCGGGTGACGGTTTATTAATTTCCGTTGACATAGAATTTTGCGCGCATATTTCGTACGCATTCAGCGCATGCGTTCTATTAATAACGTTGCGCTGAAACGATTTTATCTTTGAATTGTTAGTAATGTCCTCGAGCATTGTGGAGCTATGCCGAACAGCTGCTACCACCTGTAGGACGGGAAGAGCTAGTAGTTTCCATTTGTTTGGTGGTTATGGCGAAACAGGTTATGTGGTAGACACGACTGAAAAGATTGAAAACAGAAACTTTAGTTGTCGGCCAGGCCCTCGTCGACTTTTTCTAGTTCTACTTGGAAATGAAAGTGACGGTCGATAGATCAAAAATGCAAAATGGATATCACTGACTAACTCAACAGCCTGCTACGATTCCTTGCATGAGAGGCCACAGCAAATCCCACAACAGCAGCAGAAATTCGAGAAGCGAGACGATTGGCAACGTGGGAGGGTGTTTGAAGGGGCAAATCGCTTGGCTTGGATGATTTGCCCTATGAACTTTGCTTTTATATACCAGACATGTTTTGAGAATCATTGGCAGACATCTACAGCAACTGGCAGTAGAACAGGAGAAGCTCCAGTTATAGGAATTAACGAGTGGTATTGCTGTTGAGAAAGGATTCCAACAATGGGTATCACATAGATAAATTTTGACCCATAATTCTGTTAAGCGCTGATATCAAAAGTTTGACCAAGGTGTTCGGAAAAGAGGTTGTCGTCGGTAGTTTAATGGGTGATGCACAAACGTGCATTAAACCGGAAGATCTATCCCTCTCGTCTCTTCTATATGTACTGGCTCTACTGTAGAAATTGGAGGCATTGAGAGGTATTCAACGCGAAATGCGATGTTGATGAACCGTGTTGGAATAGGCGGACGACGCATCCGCCAAAATGTCGAATACTAGGCCCAGAGACCTTATCAGCACTGCTCTAAAGGAAAACGAGACGGTGACAAGAGCAAAAATTAACCAAGAAAAGTTCCCCCCACTCATTATTATTATTATTATTGTTGTTGTTGTTGTGTTGTTGTTGTTGTTGTTGTTGTTGTTGTTGTTGTTATTATTATTATTATTATTATTATTATTATTATTATTATTATTATTATTATTATTATTATTCGTGCTGGCAGAATCATTAGCACACTGGACGGAATACTTAGCGGTATTTTGCCTGTTGCTACGTTCTCAGTTCAAATTCTGCTAAGGTTGACTTCACCTTTCATCCTTTCAGAGTCAATAAATTAAGTAACAGTGAAACACTGGGGTCAATGTAATCGACTATTCTCCTCCCACCAAATTTCAGGCCTTGTGTCTATAGTAGAAAAGATCATCATCATTATTATTATTATTATTATTATTATTGTTGTTGTTGGTGTTGTTGTTGTTGTTGTTGTTATTATTATTATCATCATCATCATCATCATCATCATTATCATTATCATTATTATTATTATTATTATTATTATTTTATTATTATTATTATTATTATTATTATTATTATTATTATTATTATTATTATTATTATTATTATTATTATTCCTTCGTAACACAGTGTAGGTAAAAATGCACCGGGGTCTTTAGTCATCTGTCAAGTCACAAAAAGGACCTCAGACAGATAATAACTTTCCTTAAGACGTGCGCTGTACCCAATAAGGCTGCTTTTTGCAAGACATCAATCTTGCATGGGATTTCCAGTTGCCTTAAGAAGTCTTGAAGTTTCAATGGAATTGAGTCCAACCACTGGTATCACTTTTACATTACCCTCTTGCATTCCATAAAGTCTTGCCATTTCCACTTTCAATTAGGAGTACTTGGTGATTTTTTCAACCTCTTTACTCACAAAATTCATGTCATTTGGTATAGCTACATCAATGATCTGTGAGTATTTGTCTCTCTTATTCAATATGACAATATCCAACCGACGGTGTTCGATTACACGATCCGTCAGAAAACCATAGTCCCAGAATATCTTTACTTTTCAATCCTCCTGCATAACTTTACTTGGTATATGCTCATACCAATTCTCTGTTAAGTCATATCTGTATTTACGGCATAAGAGCCAATGAAGATACACACAAACACTTTATCGCGGTGGTGTTTGTATTCTTTTTGTGCAAGGCTCTCACATCCATTTATCAAGTGGGTCACATTTTTCACACTCTTTCCACAGAGTCTGCATTTCTGGGTCTCAGAAGTTTTTATCGATGTTATACTTCACTGAATTGGTAGTGAGAGCCTGGTCTTGTGCAGCAATGAACAGGCTTTCGGTAGTACCCTTGAAATCACCTCGCTCAAGCCATGCCCACGATGCCGTATTATCCTTAACGTCTTGTGTATTCCTTTCAAACTGTCCATGCATTCTCATTTCAAGAAAGTCTTCTTTTCTCTTCTCCTCAGCTCTTTGGTTAAACTCTGCCTTGCCCATCATTTCATCTGCATTTATCTCCATATCTTTCGCAGCGTATTGCAACAGGTCTTCATCACTATTTATCAAATACTCAGCAAAAGTGCCCTTTCACTCCTTTATACAATGGTCTATACTAATTAGTCCTCTGCCACCATTCTTTCTTTTCATATACAGTCCGTTTACGTTTGCTTTAGGGTGTAGGGCCCGAGGCAGCGTCATCAACTTTCTCGTCCTTCTATCCAGTGTTGATATTTCCTCTTTACTCCATTTGATGATGGACGCACTATATCTGACCACCGCAACTGACTGCCCAGACATTCATTGCAGTAATCAAATGTTTAGCATTCACGTTGGATTTAAACGCCATCATCACCCTTTTTTGATATGCCTCGCTGACTTTGACTTTCATTTCTCTGTGTAGAATGTCATCCAGCACCAAAATCCCTAAATATCTATACCCACTACCGTCAGGTTCACCTATGGTCTCTCCTGATGTTAACCGCAATCCTCTGCAGGCTGCTTTCTTCCCTCTTCTCATATTAAGTACTGAGCATTTGGTAATCCCAAGTTCCATACTAATGTTCCTACCACACTTTTGGACTGTTTTGGTTAAGGAATCTATTTGTTTTTCAGATTTCCCAAACAATTTCAGGTCATCCATAAACAGAAGATGGTTTAATGATTGGCCTTTCTTCCCACATTGGTAACCCATCTTAACTTTCCTAAGTGTCATTGTTATGCATATTAGTGTAATTACAAATAGTAACGGAGAAAACGAGTCACCTTGGAAGATTCCCCTTCTAATATTAACTTCTCCAAGGAATACATCACTTGAGTACAATTTCGTCTTCCACTCTTTCATGCTATGCATCAGAAAATTTGTGATATTGTCTGCAACAACAAAAATCTGCAGGCATTCAGTGATCCAAGAATGAGGCATCACATAATATGCCTTCTTAAAGTCAATCCAAGTCATAGACATGTTTGTATGATGTTTTTTTACAATGCCTCAAAACTGTTTTATCGATGACCAGGTGATCCTTGGTACCCTGAGAATTCTTCCTACATCCTTTATGTTCCCTTGCTAGTATTTCTTCCTGCGCCAGGAAAGTACATGTCTTTGTCTCACATATTCTAGTGAATATCTTCCAGATTATGTTTAGGCACGGTAGTTCCCCACAATATATCCCTTTCTTCTATCTTTCACTACAAGTGTTGTCTTCCGAGTCACCATCCACCCGGGGACTGTACGTTTTTGGACACACCCATTCAATTGGGCTGCCAGTCTTTCATGCACCGCGTAGCATCTCTTCAGCTAGAAGCCATAAATCCCATCTGGTCCGTGGGCTTTCCAGTTAAGCACTTTACCCACTTGTTCTTTCACATCATATGTGCCTATGACAATATTCCTTGAATACCAACTCAATGAAAAGGGATACAATGCCGCATAGGTGCAGAATGTGTGGGAAGAAGGTCAAAAATATGACTCACATTGTTAGTGCTTGTGAAAGCCTTGCGCAGAAGGAGTACAAGCGCAGACACAAGGTAGACCAAAACCTTCACTGGCTACTATGCCGGAAGTATGGATGCGAAGCAACGGGTGCCTGGTACCAACATACACTAGAAAAGGTAATAGACGAAAAGGGGAAGGCAAAAATTCTTTGGGAATTTGACTTCCAGACAGACAAGCACCGAAGGCTGGACATAGTAGCCTTCAGGAAGGACAAATAAAAGTGCTTAATAATTGACGTGGCAGTGCCAGGAGATCAACATATAATCATGAAAGAAAGAGAAAAAGATCGATATAGAGACATGAGAATTGAGATCGATATGATGTGGTAGCTTCAGGAGTCAAATATAAAGGTTGTCCTTATTGACATTGGAGCATTGGGTTCAATACCACCCAACCTACAGTCGGCATTACTTGAAACAGCACGATTCTATTGCGTAAAGTACTGTCAGTTTGAGGTCCTTGATGTGACTTGACAGACAAACCCCCGGTAGGCACAATATCTTCAATCAACAACATCACGATATTGGACATTAAATAATAATAAGGATGATGATGATGATGGTGATTATAACAACAACAACAACAACAATAATAATAATAATAACAAGAGCACTCAGGCAGCGCAAACCATCGCCAAGGCAACACCAACGTCCTGTCAACGATTAGCCAAAGATGATTTTTAAAATGAGCGGAGACACTTGCTCATTTCTAAGCTTGACCCTCCAGTTCGTGGCCAAAGCTTGGTCTTGCGCTGCCAGTATAGTGCTCTCAGCTTTGCACCAAAATTTGAAGCAATTATTATTTGGTTGAAATGTTCTTGTTATTGTATTTATTGTTTACACGTGTTGAGATAAAAAGTCCTCACTGTCCTTTTTCTTGGTATCGTCCTAAATATTTTTGTGCCCTTGTGGACAATAAAGAATATAATATTATCACCATTATTGTTCTTATATTATGTCTGTTAAGAAGGAAGAAAGTGGTTAAATTTCAGTCAAGTGTTGGAAATATGACTATTGTTTTGGAGTAGGATATATCCTTAAGCCGATGCTTTTGTGTCTTCACCCTAAACAAGGGTGTATAGCTACAGCATACGTTTGAATGAGGCACCCAAGTGTCTTCTTTATCAATCGGAAATATATGTGGAATACCGTCCAATAAATATAAGTTGTCATCAACGGTCTCTATAAAACCTCCGATTAAACTCGTGCTATATTCTTCCATTTTACTCACATCACAACAATTAAGGAAAGAACAAAATCTAGTACTTATATTATTTCCTAAAGTTAAGCATCGAGTCTACTCGTGGCTTGGTAGAGAAATAGAAGGCAACGTGTTTTCTATGTTCTAGCTTTGCACCGTTCATCGCTGACACTCTCTAAGAGTGCCGTGATAGGTTTGTAGTTTCCCTGGGACATGTCACTATAATGCTAATTTTATTTTACAACAATGATTACGACATAAGTGCTATTGTGTTGAGTGTAAAACTTTATATATACGAGATCAGGATTTGTCGGTTCCAAGCACCGTTATTCTCAGTTGTGTGTAATAAGAAATCGACAGTTTAACGAGTGATGTCCCGACCCATTTTCAGCTTTCCTTAGGTTTTAGCACTTATTTTAACTAATTCTAACTATACAGTAATTCTAATTATACAGTAATTTATTTTAACAGTAATTCTCATTGTACAGTAATTCTAATTATTTCAAGTTATTGCTAATCTTTTATTGTCCCCTGGTAGCTGTGCTGGACAGGCGGTGGAAGTTGCTTTTTGCATTTTATAGTCGTATGGCCATTACGGAAGATCTTCGAGTTGGATAGACTTTATTCATGTAATATAGAACATCTTTAGTTCGAAACAAATTAGAGATTTGTGGAGAAGGTTTCAGAGCACGTAGAAACGATGGGAAAGTGTCTTACATATTTGCATATGTATAATGTCTTGAAGCTTGCTTCGTAATCGCCTAGTGCTTGTGTCGATCTTATTTCGATCACCCTGCGAAAGGATTTTGAGAGAAACTTCAGTGGAAGGAAATTGTTGGAAACTTCGTGATATACATCTACATACATGCACATACGTATATACATACATATGCATACAAATATATGCACATACATGCACATGTATATACTTACATATATTCATACATACATGATGGCTGCCCCCTCGTTATCGAGTATGGCCATTGCACGAAGCTTAACTGTTATTGGTGCTGTGATCGAATGTGACTTTTATTTGCTTTTTAAGGCTACAGCCAGCCATTCAGTTGAGACTCACAGCACCATCAACAATCATGAACAATGTTGTTATCGTGCAATGCCTGTGCAAGAAGATTGTTTTTAACGTGAGGAAAGACTGTGCACTGAGTCAATTCCACTCACCAAGCAACAGCAGTCATAATCCGAAAAGAAGAACAAATCAACATCATCGGTAACCACTGAGCCGCCGGTTTTATGTCGGAGTTATCTCAGTTACCTGAATTACCTTCTCCTAGAAGGATGCCCTAACAAAGGCAAGGAGTCCTTCACTCCCAATGGTTTAACCGCGCAATCGAGTATTCAGTCCGATTATTTCTATGTCCCCGCACATGATATAGCCTTAAGCCTTAAAAAAAAAATTACACATTTATTGGATGGCCGTTGACTCTCAAGAGTTCCTCCGCCCTTTGACGGGTTTTGTTTTTCATCCCGCAGGGTGTCCAATAAATACCCTCCTCACCAAGCAAGCTTGGTGGGGTTGCCGGTTTAGTCGCCGACGGCCCGACCATGCAACAGATTGTACTGGGTTACATGTTACCAGTAGCACTCGAAAGTGACCTGATATACATACGTACATACATACATACATACATACATACATACATACATACATACATACATACATACATACATATAAAAAGAAATGTTCGGTGGTACTAATGAGGGACTCGCAAGAATTTCGTGTCTTACAAGAATGGTGAAATAAATACCAGACTAAGTGTTGATGTTGATTGAAAAAAAGGAAACTTTTTCTCAATTTAATGATGTCAATTTCTGTGTAGCATCTCAAGACATTTAAAATGTGAATCATAAACTCATACAAAGAACACATGCATACGCATGCACATACATACGTCTATATATATAGACGTGTGTGTGTGTGTGTGCGCGTGTGTGTGTGTATGTGTATACATGATAGACTCTCCCGTCGAAGACGACGTTTTAGTGTTCGGCTTTTACCGAACGACCTGAACAACTGATTTGTTTATAGTGATGAAATCTATGTGCCGCTCACTCCCTCCATCCTATCGACGTTGCCTGAACACTCATCAGGTGTCGAAGTGACGGCAGAGCAACGTGAGATGAAGTGTTTTGCTCAAGTGCATAGCGCAACGCATCACTCGATCTAGGAATTGAAACCACGACCTTGCGATCGTGAGAGCAACATTTGAACCACTTGGTCATGAGTCCTCACAATATATATATATATAATATATATATATATATATATATATATATATATATATATATTACGTAGATGTACTTGCATAGCAAGTGACCTGATTTGAGATCGTGTGCTGGAACGAAAACAATTGCAGCGTAGAAGGTGTCTATGAGCCATATATATATATCTATATATATATATAACGTTTTTTGATATCGTTTGCAAGATTCTTTATGTGAGTTCGTGTGTTGAAGCATATTCTGTTGTGTCTGGGGAGATTAATTTTCTTTTTGTGCCTTATAATTTAACACACTCACCGTCATTCTTGTAACAAAGAGGTCTCGCCATTTTGGATGCTTGAAAAATAAGAATGAGTCAAAAGAGTGGACCAAAGGAGGTAACAGGTAGCAAGGGGGCAACTAATTCCTCAGTATAATTTTTGAAGTGGTGAAGGTGTGGTCTGTGTATGAACAGGTTTCCTTTGTTTAGACGTTCTTGTTAGGAGATTGAATCTTTGCATTGGTATGTTGGAAAGATATGGAAATTCGGCGTTTTTTTCTTGCGCATCTGTCGATATGTTCGCTCAGGGCTATTTGCCTGTATTGAGGAAAACGAATCTGTTCTTTATGCAGCGTGACTCTGCGTCTCAAAGTAAGGTTCGTTTGCCCCACACAATTGCATCCACAACCTGAGCAAGTTAGGACATAGATAAGGTTCTGGGAAGCACATGTGAAGTTGGTCAAGTAAAACCTGTTCATACAAAAGTACAGACCACACATTAGTATACAAACTTGACCACTTCAAAAATTATACTGAAGCGTTAGTTGACCCCTTGCTACATTTTACCTCCCTAGACTCATTCTTATTTTTCAAGCATCCAAAATGGCAAAACCCCATTGTCACTAGAATTGATTACTTCACAATGTCCCTTGGAAAGCTAATTTAAATAGCAAAAACCGATTGGATAACACTACATCCATAAAATATGTATATAGTAAAAAAAATGGGGTGTTTTGAGGGAGATTTTCCTGCTATTTCTACCAGGTCTTGCTACCATGTAGAGGTCTGAATTTAATTTTCATTAACATATTTGCATTTCAAAAATTTAACATAATCTTTTCCATAAATGAACTATCGTAAAAGTACGCACACACGTCCATTTCATAAATCTTCTTTCAATTTCTGCTCTCTGCAAATAAAATTTTTACAGATACAAATGCTAACAAAAATAGGGATTAATGTATAATTTCTTTCTATGTTCATAGTTAGATCAATGTTTTAATGATTAGACAGACGTCCAATAGAATAGCTCTCAGAAACAGACTTCTTAAAAATTGGTTCTTCACAACTCCTGAAGCTGTTTTCTGATGGGAGGGGAGTCAGGAAATTTTCATACATCTGGAGTCTCCAATTGAAACAGGGGGACCCGAAATTATAAGGTTAAGAAACGCTGTTATAGATTATGCCTTACCGAAAACAATCACAGCCACATCATCCAAACAGATGCTAGTATATATATATATATATATATATATATATATATATGTGTGTGTGTGTATGTGTGTGTGTGTGTATATATATATGTAAATAATATATATGTAGAAATGAGTTGCGACGTCATTGGTGCCAAGCTGTATCGACCTTTGTCTTTCCCTTGGATAACACTGGTGGTGTGGAGAGGGGAGGCCGGTATGCATGGGCGACTGCTGGTCTTCCATAAACAACCTTGCCCGGACTTGTGTCTAGGAGGGTAACTTTCTAGGTGCAATCCCATGGTCATTCATGACCGAAGGGGGTCTTTATATATATATATATATATATATATATATATGCATATATACATACATATATGTACATACCTACATATATATATGTATATATACATTCATATATGGGTACAGGACGTCAAAAGAAACGCGAACAAAATGTAAAACGAAGATATAGAAAAACTAAAACATGGAAAATGAACCTTTTTTCGAACAACGAAAGAAACAAATAGAGAAACCAGACGAGCAACATAAAGAACAATCCCTTCATCAGTTGTCCCCAGTTTTATCTACTCCGCGTTTCGATCGCTGGGACAAGATGCGGCAGTCATTTCCGCAAAGCAAATTAAATAAAATTTGGGATTTGCGGAGGGTTAAAGTGGTAACAAAAGCAAGACAGTCAGAACAAAACAGCAAAAACAAACGGCAAGGGCTGTTAAGCTATAACGAGGTGAAGTGGTGAACGCTGGAAAAACGGGCTTTGACAAGAGACAGGCAAAAGTGTTTCTTGTCTCTTGTAAATCAAGTGGAAAAAGAAACATAGCCGCTGGTCACGTGTGAGCAATGAGAGAGTCGTGGAGGAAGAGTGAGAGAGAGAGAGAGAGAGAGAAAGAGAAAAAGGGAGAGAAAGAGAACGGCGAAGGGGAGGAGAAGAAAAACAGAAAGAAAGAATAATAATAGGGAGAATAGAGATAGTTGTAGAGTGCGCATCAGAATTATTAAGATAAAACATACTTGGAAATGGATGCGTGGCGTTCGATCATATAATAATATAAATCATATATGTATATATATGCATTAGAAGGTTTGGAGATGATGTACAGGTATTATATATTAGAAGAAATGAGGTACTCAGAAATCCGGATGGTTTTATATTTACAGATATTTATTATATAAAAACATCCGGATTTCTGAGTACCTCATTTCTTCTAATATATACATGCATATATACATATATGTACATATATGTACATACCTACAAATATATGTATACATACATACATACATGCATACATACATACATACATACATACATACATACATACATAGAGACAGACAGACAGACAGACATAGATACAAATATATATACATGCAGGATATGTGTTCGCCCACCATTGTTCAGGTAACTAATTTTATGCATACTACTACTGAATCTAAGTACCCGGAGGATCTTCAGAGGATGTAAGCCAATATAGTAAAGGAGCAGAAATAAGTGCACTTACAGATACACGCCAACTCTCTCGCTCTCTCTCTCTGTCATATACACATTGGTATATATGTATGTGTTGTATCTGTCTATCTATCTATCTATCTATCTATCTATCTATCTATCTATCTATCTATCTATCTATCTATCTATCTATCTATCTATCTATCTACCTATCTATCTACCTATCTATCTATCTATCTATCTATCTATCTATCTATCTATCTATCTATCTATCTATCTATCTATCTATCTATCTATCTATCTATCTATCTATTGCGTATTTGTGTATGTATATATTCGTGCTTCTTTTTTATATGTATATTACCTGACTGGCACTGAAGAAACAATAGAAGCAACATCTCTATTCACTAATTAACGCCATCAAGAGCAGTGCTGATAATAATGGAAAAGGCAGCACTAAGAGCCTATCATCTGACGCCATTGTTAAAGGTCAGAACTACATAGTGTCAGTATGCTTTAAACAAGTGCTCGAAGTAGTCAAATTTCATTGTCGACTGAATTGTTTCCTTATCATGGGTTGTGACTTGCTTACAAAGCGATTATATGAGAGGAACATTGTAGCATCATACAAAAAGACATGGATTACGAGATGGTCGGCTAATTCGGTCTGACTGAGTCTCAATATTTCTATTTACTCTTACATTACTCAGACAAAAGTCTAATCAAGTCGCACACCTACCTCATATGATTGTGGATTCTCTCCAGTTCTGAGATAACTAGTTTTGAATCAGAACAATCGTTATTCACACGAACATTTCCAAAGAAAAAAGAACGAAAACATAGGAGTAGGAGTGGCTGTGTGGTAAGTAGCTTGCTTACCAACCACATGGTTCAGGGTTTAGTCCCACTGCGTGGCACCTTGGGCAAGTGTCTTCAACTATAGCCTCGGGCCGACCAAAGCCTTGTGAGTGGATTTGGTAGACGGAAACTGAAAGAAGCCCGTCGTATATATGTATGTATATATATATATATATGTGTGTGTGTGTGTGTGTGTGTGTGTGTGTGCGTGTGTGTGTGTGAGTATATGCTTGTGTGTGTGTGTGTGTGTGTGTGTGTATGTTTGTGTGTCTGTGTTTGTTCCCCCAACATCGCTTGACAACTGATGCTGGTGTGTTTACGTCCCCGTAACTTAGCGGTTCGGCAAAAGAGACCGATAGAATAAGTACTAGGCTTACAAAGAATAAGTCCCGGGGTCGATTTGCTCGACTAAAGGCGGTGCTCCAGCATGGCCACAGTCAAATGACTGAAACAAGTAAAAGAGTAAAGAGTATATCCCTGAGAAATGTGACGGTAGAAGCCACAGATAAGCTTAGGTATGTGAAGAACACTTGTGTTCTTAAGATACTATTGAAGAAAGAAAAGGAGGAAAGATCATAAATCAACAGACATTCGTAGAAATCGTAGGGTAATATACAGAAGCACAGGTCAAAACGTTTAATGAAAGATCAGCCTGACATCAAGCGAAAATAATCCAGTACAAGATATCCGGTTAAAATAGTGTTTTAAAAATAATGCTTATCAAAACATCTATCCACTAATATGTACGTTTTTCAATGCATAAAATTACTATTGTTTCACAAGGATAAGACAGAAATAAACCAAAATCTACTATTGTTTTGCATTATTGTTAATATCTAATAAGATACGTGGGATGTGCAACCAAGTTAAGCGTTAGATTAATGTCCATGCATAACGTTACTTTCATCAAAAGGCTAATTAGATAAAAGTAATAAATGGTTGCACATAGAGGCGCAGGCGTGGGTGTGTGGTAAGGAGTTTGCTTCCTAACCATATTGTTTCGAGTTTAGTCCTACACCGCATCATCTTGGGCAAGCGTTTTCTGGTACAGCCTGGGAGGGTCCAAAGGTTTGTGAGCGGATTTGGCAGATAGAAACTGAAAGTAACCTGTCTCTTATATAAAGTTAATCCAAACATGAAAGCACAAAAAAACACAACAACGCGAGGACGTGGAACAAATATAGTATTATTGGACGCTCAGGAGGAAAGAAAGAAGGAGGGTTTAACGTTTCGAGCGGAGCTCTTCGTCGGAAACATAGGGGAAGGAAAGATCCAGAGAAGGGAAGACAAAGAAAAAATAAATCGCCAACGGTACACATGCGGTCACACATATACTTTATAATTAGGGTTCAGCAAAGATTTGCTTTACCACATACCGAAGTTTAGAAATAGCAGCCAAAATGGTCCGTTTTCATGCCGAATTCGACTTGGTGAAATTATTGATTACTGCTTAATTAATTAATTTTACCCTTTGTTATTATTATTATTATCATATATAATAAATAATATATATATATAAATATAATATATATATATAAATATATATATATATGTGCGCGCGCATGTGTGCGTGGGTGCGTATGTGTGTGTGTGTGCGTTTTTGGGTCAGTTTTTTCTCTCGTCACTTCTAGATACCAGACTTAAAATATAAGTACTGGGTTCAATTCATTCAGCTAAAAGTTCTTCATAGCGGTGCCCCAGCGTAGCCGCAGTCTAATGACTGAAACAAGTAAATGATGAAAATGAAAGATATATATATATATATATATATATAATTTCAACAATTGAGGGTAAAATTAATTAATATTAATCAATTTCACCAAGTATTCAGTATGCAAAGGGACCATTTAAGGCGAATTCAAATTATTACATTATATAAAAGGGCTTAGTAAAATAAATTACTTTGCGCATACTGAACTCATTAGAAATAGTAGCTAAAAAACTTTTTTAAAACTATTTCTAATACTAAAGAAAACCTCTCTCATATAGCGTTTGCTCAATTCAACTCACAAAAGTATGGGGGTAAAGACATTAAAAAATCAAATGCAAAGGTTATTTGAGAACGTACGTTTCAAGATTAGTCAACTCGACATTTCTATCATCAGTCAGAACTCCTTGGTTTGGATTTGAAAACACTGAAAGTGGGAGCATACCCTTCGGCTTCTTATCGCTTCTGAAGATCTGCTCGAAACTAACAGTGCCAGCAAACTCAAATATGCAAGCGAAGAATTTTGCTCTCCCTTTCCACCAGCGTGGGTTAAAATCAGTAAACACTATGCTTTTTTCGGTAAATCCGAGGCATTAAATAGAGAGAGATGAATTATAATTTCAAAAATTGAGGGTAAAATTAATTAATTATTAATCAATTTCACCAAGTATTCAGTATGCAAAGGGACCATTTAAGGCGAATTCAAATTATTACATTATATAAAAGGGCTTAGTAAATAAATTACTTTGCCGCATACTGAACTCATTAGAAATAGTAGCTAAAAAACTTTTTTAAAACTATTTCTAATACTTAGAAAACCTCTCTCATATAGCGTTTGCTCAATTCAACTCACAAAAGTATGGGGGTAAAGACATTAAAAAATCAAATGCAAAGGTTATTGAGAACGTACGTTTCAAGATTAGTACTCGACATTCTATCATCAGCTCAGAACTCCTTGGTTTGGATTGAAACACTGAAAGTGGGAGCATATATATATATATATATATATATTATCCATACATCTATGCATCCGTTCATCCACCCATCCCTCTATCCTCCATTCAGCTATCCATCCATACATACATACATGCATAACTTCCTTAGTTTGAAGTTAAATAAAGAAAAACAAACTAAAACCCCAAATAAAACATGCTATCCAGATCCACGTCCTATAATAAAAGGTTGTACAATTTATGCTTGCGAGAAAGCCTAGTGTTGTATTTACTAAGGCTAGTGTACTAAACGGCGAAAGGATCTCTGTGTAAATCACAGGGTCACAGAATCTTACCTCTATTCCAAAGATAAGTAATTCTTCCACTTAATATTTACTTTCTATTAAACCGCGTCTAATGAATCTTAGTCTGACAGTATTTTAGGGTTAGGGTTAGGGGTAGGGACAACCCTATTGTCCCTACACAATCATTCTCTAGTGTTGTATTTTATGCCATGGGTTTACTAAGTCGTATTTAACTACTTAAGTATTTCAGAATCCTTCCAGTTACTTTCACTTTTTTCTTATAATGTGACATTAGTTCATTACATTTTCTTTTCTTTAGTGACCTAACCTTTTCGTTGCTTCAATATTAGTTAATAACTGCCGCTATGAAGAACTTTTAGCCAAAGAAACCGCCTCCTCGTGGTGTAATACTGTCTCCTCAATGTAAGGATTAAAGTGAGTGTGTTAAGAAGTGCTGATAAGAAGGATGTCGAGGTTTGTATCAATGAATGAACTCATGGATTCATCAGGCCACAAACCGGCGTCTGGAGATTTCCAGGTTACCTTTAGTGTGTAAAGATGTCCTGGAGTTCTATTCAAAAAAAAAAAAAGAAGAAATTTTCAGACTATCGGACTTGATAGCACAATTATATAGATCAATTCCTTATGTGCTAATACAGGAAGCATTAAATTTTTTCTGCATTCCAGCCAAAGAATTTATGATTTGCTGGCAGAAACTTCAGATGGACAATAGGATTATGTTCAATATGTCTCCAACGCTTTTCTTGATTTCTGAGGCGTTAGAATAGAGAAGTGTAAGAGGTTACGCAGAGAGACTATGAATTTTTATGGATAACATTACTGCCATTTTTGAAATAAGAAAGATAAAAACTCTTCTACCATGATTGGATGAGGTATTCTGGCAAAGGTGACTACAACGTTGATTGCTCTGTAGTTAATTGCCATTGGCAACTTAGGGTTAGAGGGAAGTTTAGAGTCAGGCAGATTTCTAGATTGTAATTCCTTTTCAGAGCAGTATATATGCTTCCATTCGCAGCTAATCGCGCAATTGAGCATATTTTGGTAGGATGCTTCTGTATTGTTTACGTTGTAGTTTAAATACAAGAGATTTGCTAGTGTCTTAAAACTACAATAGAGCAGTGGTATGCAATGAGAATCAATAAGAATGGCAAAGCGAGGAAATGATAAGGGAAAAAAATGAAATCCAGACTTGGGAATAGTGCTTATGACAAGAAGGCATCGTCTCGCTTGGCAAGGAAATCTTGGTTGTTTGATTCACGGTATCTTGTGACGACAATATACGGTTTCTTCGGGTCAACTGTGACAGTTTGCATACAAGGAAAAGAAGACACAATATCTCATTCAAAAATAATGGTATTCAAAAATATCAACCAGATTATGGCTTAGAGATAACAGCTTATCCTCAAGCCGCCATAAGCTTCCACCACGACTTCAAGATAACGTCGGAACATTGGCTCACGCGTTCCTCACAGTGTTCCTGAAAGATTTTCAAACACTTCCTCGTTCTTGACCCCCAGATCGGCCTTAGTGTTGCAGGCATTGGGGTTGGTGTCTTTCTCAAGTGCGCTCCACACATAATATACCATAGGACCACAATCGAGGGAATTTAAGAGACCAGAAATTTAGGCTGGTGAAGTCATAGAAATTCTCCGACGACCACGTCTGACTCTTTCCAGGGGCATGGTAAGGACTCGAATCCTGCTGTCAGACACAGCCTTCCAGCAGCAATCATCTGCAGCCAAGGATTAACTACAGTCTCCAGCAGTTTTACACAGCCGTCTGAATGGAGTCTAAGGGTTTGTTCAAAAATATGAGGCGGATGAATTCCGGTGCGCAGTATCCCTCCCTGCTGACCACAACATCTTACAACATCTACAGTGTTCATAGAAGACTGAGCAGCTGTCATGTTATCGACATTTTGATCCCCGGCGCGAATTATCATGATAAAGCAAACTCCAGTATTGAGATGTTTTCTTGTTCTCTTTGTCAACTAACAATTTCTCAACTACAACTTTAATCTTTATGCTCTCCAATGACGTTGAATATTCACAGATACATCACGTTCCTGAAAAATGAAGACATAAAATTGTCCAATTTATCCCGAACGCCCTCTAGTGTGAGCATTTGATGGGAAGAGCTTAAAATATAAAGGACTTATGGAATCGTGTTAGGCAAGATTATGCAGTGCATTCAGCAGAGGTAGGATGGAGCGCATTTGTGGTTGTATCTATTATGTCCTACTTGACTTTAGAAGGACTGGTGGTCACAGATTCGGGAATAGTAGAAGGAAGCAGAAGATTCTTCCCCCATTACTATCACTGATGCATATGAAAGAACAATAAAAAATGAAAGCAAAGACCAAATTTTCTGAGTTGTAAAACAGAATAGTTGCTGCATGGTTGGTGTTGTTATCGCTGTAACCTGTTTGGTATTGTGGCTACACGGACGACAAAATGATAAAAAGTACCATTGCGAGGAGTAAAGTTAGCTGAGCATTTTCTGTGAGCATCAGTGCGGCCCAGCAAGATGAAAAATCCTTTGAGAAGGAGATAAGGAAACAAATATTGATACGTCCAATCAACAATAGATAGATGGAATGTTTTAGATTATTTAGATATTCATATATACCTCTGTGTATGTAAGTACCTATACGTGTCTGTGGTTACGTGTAACAGTGTCAGCCGGTGCCCTGTTTGTGTCACCTTAAGTCAAAACCGTAACATAGACGTTCGATAAATAGGTATCAATAAAATACGTGACACACTGAAGTAAGTCATCGAATTGATATGGCCCACCATAAACACTCAGGTAGAAACAGCGGCAAGGCTGTAGCCGGATGACTGAAATCAGTAAAATATTATGTGTATTTGTGTGTGTGTGTATGAGTGAACGTGTGTGTTAGTGCATGTATGTGTGCCTGCGTGTGTGTGTGCATGTGTGTCTCTCTCTCTATATATATAATTAATAGTCTTCAAGATATACATTATGTACACGTGTATATATATATATATATATATATATATATATATATATATATATATATTATATATATATATATATATTCATAGTTATATATTATATAAATATGAAATGAATGCTCAGGGTTTTTTTTTAATTATCAACGTGTAATTCTCTTTAAGCGATTGAAACAAAACAAAAAAATTGTTGACTGTAGCTTACCTAGTTTGATTCTGTCATATCTCTTAGGCGTGTTCAGGTGTTACTGACGTCAGTAATTGACCGCTAGATATGACGTCATCTCACTTGGTCACGTACCATTTTCAGTGTCTTGAAGTTTTCAAACTTTTCCGACGAGGGACAGATATATATACATACGCTCATATACATACACGCATATATATATATATATATATATATATTATATATATATATATATATATATATATATATATATATATATACATATATATATGCCTACATACATACATACATACATACATACATACATACATACACACATATATATATATATATATATATATCAGTAGTACATATATATGTATGTATATGTATATACACACATATAGGTGTCTGCGTTTCTGTGTGCATGTATGTGTGTGCGTGTGTTCGTGCATGTATACATACAAACATACATATTTACATACATATGCAGGTGCACACACGCGCACACACGCATACACACGCACATATTTATACACACAGAAAAACACCTGTATGTCGAGAAAAAGAGACATAGGACGAGAGAGTAAGAAAGAGTGAGTAAGAGAGAGAGAGAGAGAGAGAGAGAGAGAGAGAGAGCCAGAGAGAGAGGGGGTAAACAGAAATGGAGAAAGAAAAGGAAGATAGTTTAATTCGGAGTAGAGCCAGAGAAATTTCTCTATGTAGTAAAAAAACAAGAGACGCGAATAACGTTAAGGATGACGTGTGTATACATACATACATACATACATACATACATACATACATACATATGTATATATATATACATTTCTGCCGAGGTCGACTTTGCCTTTCATCCTTTCGGGGTCGATAAATTAAGTACCAGTTACGCACTGGGGTCGGTATAATCGACTTAATCCGTTTGTCTGTCATTGTTTGCCCCCTCTGTGTTTAGTCCCTTGTAGGTAGTAAAGAAATATATATACATTTATATACTTAACACTAGTATAATGTATCAATATTATTTATTTATACACACACACATTCACACACAATATAAACAAGATATTAAGAGGTAAGGAGAGAGAGAATGAGAGAGAGAGAATGAGAGAGAGAGAGAGAGAGAGGGAGAGAGGGAGAGAGGAAGAGAGAGGGAGAAAAGGAGAGAGAGAGAGGAGAAAGAGAGAGTGGAAGAAAAAGAGAGATATAGGGTTGGAAAGAGAAGGGAAAGGCTTCAAATTTACAGATTTCTCTGAATGAGTCAAATCTATTTAAGATAAAGCGTGTATGTGTGTGTATGTGTGTAAGTGTCTGTGTGTGTGAAAGAGAGAGAGAGAGTGTGTATGTGTGTGTGAGTGTCTGTGTGTGTGCGTACGTGCGTGAGAGAGGGAGAGGGAGAGAAAGAGTGAGAGATTCAGAGAAAAAAGAAAGGTGGAGATGTTAAATGAATGTGTATATGGCAAAAAGAATATGAATGCAAGAGTATAGTAATAGATATGTGTAAGAGTTTAACAATGGGAGACTGAGCGGCGAGTATGCAAATATGAGATTGCCAATGTGTGTATGAAATTGTGTGCGTGCGCGCGTGCGTGTGCATGTATGGGTTTGTGAGCGAATGTGTTTGTGCACTTGGTTGTAGTGTGTAAGAGAAAGTGATAAAGAGATGGCTGTTGAGATGATGTGAGACCACATTGAATAAGGAGGGGAGAAGACTGAGTGAAGTGGATAGGTTTCCCCTGATATGTAATCTGTGAGTGGATTGTTACAGTTGTAGTAAGTATTATAAAGGGTGTAAAGTGTGTCAGCAGCTGAGATGGTATGTGTCATCACACCCAGTCCCGGGTACAACGTTCACCTTACTCTCTTCCGTAAAAGACATCAACATTGAAGCAATCTGCTGACATACTTTACGGAAAGTTTTTCAATCTCTCTCTCTCTTTCTCTCTCTGCAAATATCTACTTTTATATCTGTCTGTCTGTCTGTTTGTCTGTCTCTATCTGTCTGTCTGTCTGACTCTCTCTCTCTTTCTCTCTCTCTCTCCACATACCTATTATTTTTTTCAACAATTTCTCTAATTCGACTACAGCCATGCAGGGGCCACCATGCAGGGGCCACCATTTCCAATGGCTTTACTCGATCAGATCAACTTCATTACACATTTTTTCAGCCTGGTCCTTATGTTATCCATTCCGCTACGAAACATTTAGGTACGAAACACACTAACATAAGCATGGATACTCACACACACACACACGCACACACATACACACACACATACACACACACACACACACACACACAAACACACACTCACACACACACACACACACACACACACACACACACACGCGCACGTACACACTCACACACACACACGCACACACACACACACACATAAAAACTTACATATACTTAAACTGCATCAGGTGGTGAGTGAAACCCCAGTTCAGGGATTCTGGAATCGTAAGGAGCTTGGCGTTATTCTTAATTACTATTACTCCCAAGTCCGGAATGATAATACCTGTCAGGGCCCCATATATGAGTTAAGCAGATTTCTGAGGGGTAGAGGTGGCTACCGTTATTTTTGACAAAGTCTTAGGAAAGGTAACTCTTCTACGAGAAACACACCCTGACATAAAACTTGCAGTCAAAGTATGATAATAACAGTCATCTTGCACCGGGACCTAATATGCCAACCGGGAGAGTGACAAAAGTGTTGCACGTGCTTTTGTCACAGCAATTTAATAACGTTCAGTTGTCTACCATTTTATTTCTTGTTGTGTGTTGTATTTCATAAAGTCTTATGGCGATGGATACGTGATATGAAAAGTCATATCTCTTCACATCATGCAGGCATGAAAGTGAATGTGTTTTGTTGTTGGTTCCTTCTCGAGCCATGCCTGTCTCATAAGGGCCAGTTTCCCGGTTTCTTGGCGTATAGGTTCCCCACCTGGACGGGACGCCGGTCCATCGCAGGTGAGCTGCAAGATGCAGAAGGAAAAAGTGAGAGAAAGTTGTGGCGAAAGAGTCAGCAGAAGTTTCGCCATTACCTTCTGCCGGAGCCGCGTGGAGCTTAGGTGTTTTCGCTCATAAACACACACATCACCCGGTCTGAGATTCGAACCTGCGATCCCTCGACCGCGAATCCGCTGCTCTAACCATTAGGCTATCTGCCTCCACATGAACGTGAATAAGAACATTCAGGCTGGGTATGAGGCGGCTTTCATCGGACAAGATGAGTTAATGATCATAGGTATACATCAGGATGGTTTAAACGGGTGTTAATTTGTTCTGTCAAACAGCCACACGCGCTGTATACTTATTCTTTACTTTAGCTTTATTCTTATTCTTATTTTAGTGTCCTTTGCCTGAAATCTTTCGTCACACATATTCTAACATCTTCAATGACTCTCCATCCCATGCGTCTCCACCTATTCTGCTTAGTCCGATAGATAGATAGATAGATAGAAAGATAGATGTACACACACACAGTCAATTCAATATATATATATACATGCATACATACATAGTACATATACATTTATATATATATATATGTGTGTGTGTATGTGCATATATATACACATACACATACGCACACATGTTTATTTGTTTATTTGCAAGATTCCTGATGTGAAATGGTGTGTTGAAACAGATATTTTTATATTTGGGGATGGTCATCTTTTGTTTTGCCAAAGAACGGACTAAGCAGAACAGGTGGAGACACATGGGATGGAGAGTCATTGAAGATGTTAGAAGATGTGTATGTATGCATGTATGTGTGTGTCTGTATGTATATCTCTTTCTCTCTCTCTATACATATATGTATGTGTGTGTGTGTATGTATGTATCTACATACACACACACATGGTCTCATGATCTGAGAAAGGCAGTTCTGCAATGTCTTGCTGAACAACGTCCGCAAAAAATGTGTATATCGTGATGAAATGTCGGTATTATACATAAGCTTACCACCACCTCCGTCCAATCGACCTTCCTTGTACAGGTGTCCTGTGTGCCACACGTCAAATGTCGAAGTCATCGAAGAGGAATGTGAGATAAAAGTGTTTTTCTCAAAAAACACGGCGCACCACCCGTTCCAAGAAGTGAAACAACGATCTCGCGAACGTGAGAGCAACACCCTAACCGCCAGGCCACATGCCCTCACATACGCGCGCGCACACACACACACACACAAACACCACGCACACACAAACACACACACATGCATATGTATATATGTGTGTGTGTGTATTGTATGTGATTTTTTTCCTCTGTCTTCCCTTCTCTGGATCTTTCCTTCTCCCATGTTTCCGACGAAGAGCTCCGCTCGAAACGTTAAACCCTCCTTCTTTCCTTCTTTCCTGAGCGTCCAATAATTCTATATTTGTTCCACGTCCTCGCGTTGTTGTGTTTTTTATGCTTTCATGTTTGGATTAACTGTATATATATATATATTTGGGTGTATGTGTATAAATATACATGTATGTACGTGCATAAGTACGTGCGTATGTATGTTTGAATGCATTTGTCTTATATATATATTTATATTATATATAATATATATATATATTATATATATATATATATAATATATATACACATTTGTTGTGCATATGTCTGAATATCACAAAATATACTTACTGTTCAGCAAAGTATTTCATCTAAACAGACTATTGTCAAGCCATAAACAAGTTAATGAGATAGTCAAACAGTTCAATATCGAGGCCAGATTTAGCCTCAAAGTTTAATTATTTAACCCTATAAAATCACAATTTCGGGATATCAGGATACAGGATAAACGTCTATTGCAAATAATCAGATTAGATTTAGGTGTCTATAAAGGAAAGTGTATATTATCTATTATACTCTCGTATGGACAACTTAGACTTTCAAATTTCAGCTCAACTCTCAATAATATTCCATAGTAAGTTTTAAAAGCTATAAAACAACTTAACATGGACCACCGAATGTACTTTTCAAAAATTAGACTTAATAATGCGGCAAAATATTGGGTAGCTTTAACTACTGTTTCAGTTCAGAGATTCTCACGGAATCTTCGAATAAAAGAGGTAAGATAGAGTAGAAGTTTGGAGCACTAAAACTTTCAATTCCCGATTACATAGGATAAAACAAACAGCTGAAATATTAAAATAGAATTTGAAAAAGTATTATAACACAAAACGTCAAGTTATCAGTTTTCCAAAGTCACTCAGTCCCAGTAGTATCAACATAAACAGCAAACTGCAACACACTAAGGGGATCTGCGTGGAAGGGAAATAGCAAGGTTTTTTTTATAAGAGATCGAGGATTTAAAAAGTTTGCCGGAAACATACTGAATAACAGTAATAACAAATAGCACAATACTTGCAAAAAGGATACATTTAATTTCAGCATAAACATGTTCTTTTGCGGGTTTTGTATCATTAAACAGAAGTTTTGAATAATATCTAATCTTTCGTCGTAAGAATCTGAAAAAAGTTTCACGGGGACTATTTTAAATATGCTGACAGAACCGCGTTAGCATGCCGGGCGAAATGCGTAGCCGTACGTTCTGAGTTCAAATTCCGCCGAGGTCGACTTTGCCTTTCATCCTTTCGAGGTCGATAAATTAAGTACCAGTTACGCACTGGGGTCGATGTAATCGACTTAATCCGTTTGTCTGTTCTTGTTTGTCCCCTCTATGTTTAGCCACTCGTGGGTAATAAAGAAACAGATATAATACCTAAATTTATTAAAACCACTTGTCAAAATTTTTGTTCAATAATATCGCCACCTATTCGATCTTGTAAAGTTTTGCTATCAATTAACTTACAAACTATTTTTAAACCAGAGTTAAGAATTGCCCCATACAATTCAAGTACTTATTTACAAAAATTGGTTAAACAACAAATAGGGAACATTAACTGTAAAAGGGATAGACTCTTAAGAAGCTATGCATAGTTTACCATATAAATGGATCAGCAAAACTTTAAAATCATACAGTCTTCATCTAACATACGTACGATCAAAGGCGTTGCTGTAGTAAACATACTGTCTGATATTTCCAGGAGGCTGGACGAACACGTTGCGGTTCTCACAGCGGCTGCTTGCTCATCCCTTTATAACAGAGATAAGAACAAATGATTAAATCTGACATTATACATCATCAAAAATATTTTCTGCCAACAAGTTTAAATGCAACACACTTAATACTGGTATTTGGAACGACGACTTAATAAAATCATACTCAGTTATGTAACTCAGTTGCTTACTTTATATCAAGTAAAGGCAATGACATCCTGCCGAGGAGGAGTTTACTCGTCCCGAATTCAAAATCTACTTTCACCGTCATATCATGAATGTATATACATCATCAGTATGTATATCATACCAATGTCTATACATCTATCTAGAAAGCGAGAGAGAGAGAGAGAGAGAGAGAGAGAGAGGGAGAGAGAGAGAGAGAGAGAGAGGAAAGAGAGTGAGAGAGAGATGTCAGACAGAGATCGATGTCGGGAACCTTGCTAAGAGATCTTGAACGAGGAGATCAGGGATAGAACTGGAGTGGGAGACGTCGTTGCCGAATACCCCCATGCAGAGCTACGAAGGGCCGGTCATGTCAGACAATCGGTGGCCCCGTGGCAATTGTCGAGTGGTACCTGCGCGAACGGAAGAGACCACTCGGAAGACCTCCAATCAGATAGGAAGATGATTTCAGAAAGAAGCTTAGAACAACCGGCCAGAGAAGGGCAAGAACACGAGGCACATGGAACAAATGCTGTGGCCAACGGAACCGACTTGGCAACAGACAGCCGACCCAGGTGGTATATATATATATATATATATATATATATATATATATTATACACACACACACACACATGCTCGTATCTGAATCCTATTGCGATTTTTTTCCGTCCAAAATAAGTTATATTCTTCTTCTTCTTCTTCTTCTTCTTCTTCTTCTTCTTCTCTTCTTCTTCTTCTTCTTCTTCTTCTTCTTCTTTTCTTCTTCTCTTCTTCTTCTTCTTCTTCTTCTTCTTCTTCTTCTTCTTCTTCTTCTTCTTCTCCTTCTTGAGACATGCACGCTTAGTTCGCCTACAAAAGAATCCCCCCGCATACCTTCACGCACTCTCCAAGGCAAGCCCCTCCACACACACACACACACACACACACACACACACACACACACACACACACAAAATACAAAAGCGTACGCCTTCAGTTTAGAATAAGGGAAAAGACGTATTGCAACGTGAGGCCTTCCTCCAAAAGAATCAGCCGTCTCATTGATAGCGTATGGCAGAATTAAAGAGTGGGTGTCTCAGAAGCTGCGTGTGGGTGTATCCATGATAGCACTGTAGCAATCTGTTCAGTCACAATTTCGTGTTAAAGAGCATATCATACATCACTAGTGGTATGTGAAAATTTGACAAGGTTAATCCAACCTAAGCCAAACCGCTTAGATACGCCGTATAATTATATGTCTACCTATAGTTAATAATTACATACTCATTAACTTACTTCCAGGCCGGCGGCAAGTAGAGATTGTTGGAATTGTGATAGCTTAAGGTTTTTTTTTTTATTGTTAGCGATGTTAGTATAGGAGGAAAATAATGGCGATATCTAGGTAGTGAGTAGTAGTAATAAAGCTGACGTAGTTTTTTGACCATCGCTTTATGACGTAGTTGTGCTGAGGGGGATGCCTGCCTGATGATATCGCTTAAAATAATACTACTTTAGATAACCGATTGTGACTGCTACAGCGGGGAGGGATCTCCATGCGCTTGAGTTGTTCTCAACCATTTTTTTGCCTATGGACTCCTTTGATTCCTATTTTACTCGGGTGGACCCTCATAGCCATTCAATGCTTAAAAAAAAATCCTCTTGTATTTTTATTATTAAATATTATTAAGAACTATTTTTTTATTGTAAAAGTATTACCAACTAATTTCATATAAATTTTAACAACAAAATCTGGTTGAGAACCACTGCACTAAAGGATGCATGCATCCGCATATATATATATATATATTATATATATATATATATATATATATATAGGTGTGTGTGTGTGTGTGTGCGTTGCATATATATATATATATATATATATATATATATATAGTTAATCCAAACAAGAAAGCACAAAATAACACAACAACGCGAGGACGTGGAACAAATATAGTATTATTGGACGCTCAGGAAAGGAGGAAAGAAGGAGGGTTTAACGTTTCGAGCGGAGCTCTTCATTGGAAACATAAGAGAAGGAAAGATCCAGAGAAAGGAAGACAGAGGGAAAAAATCGCCAACGGTATACACGCGGTCACATTTATATATATAATATATATATATATATATACATAGACACAGGCACACATCCACAGAACCCTCATCTTCCTGTAATGAAGATGAAGGAAAACCAAAAAAACCTAAAATAAAAAACAAAGCACAAAAGAAAACTCCACAAAGCATAACAACACCCACTATAAAAAATAGACACCACACACGCAAACATCTCCCCAATAACACCGACATCAATACAACCAACACGGTCACTATCACCAAACGCAAACAACCTGTACAGACACAAGGATACTCATACAAACATCTGAAACTAAAGATACCACACTCACAGTAAACACAGACACCACCGAAACAACAAGAAAACCACCACTATCACACTCAAGCAAACGATATAAACAACTACTACAAAAAAAAAAAAAACACCGAACTTCGTATTCATCAGAAAGGACAACAAGGAACTGATGGACCTCGTAACACAAAAAAATTCAAATTGAAACAGATTTTCGAATCGAGCAAATTTCACGCACCAGATTTGCTTCTGGTGCGAATGTCGCTCGATTCATACACAAAAATTAGAGAGAGAGAGCTTTCCTGGGGACGTGGGAACCGCGAGCGTGAGACCTACATCGGGACTCTAAAAGGGGTTCCCATAAAAAAAAACCCACCAATTATGGAAGTCGAACCACTCAACCTTCGCAGGACACCGGGAGGTAAGTAAACCTTTCCCAACTCTTTTTAGCTTGCCAACATGGCCATATCAAAAGTAAGAAGTATAAATGTTCGAGACTTGGGGTCACTTTGGAAGCAGGGGCGCCTGCTCAACGACCTCAGGGCTCTAGAATCGGACGTAACTGTTGTCAG
>NC_043013.1:4214752-4219752 GCF_006345805.1 Octopus sinensis
ATAAGAACTGTCAGACGTGAGATCCTAAAAAATAAAAGACTAACTGACAGTGAAATTAACAAAATCGTCAGATTAGTCAAAAGTCAGCTCAGTATACCACATACTCATATCCACAGGCCAAAATCTCTGAAAACTCAAACCAGCAAACTAGGTACACAGAACCCTATGAACGTAGACCATCAGTTGATACTAAAAACACTATAAATGATCGCGTCAGCATTGAACTGTTAGATGGAATACTAGAACAATATCTAGTACAACTACATCAACCTTTCCACGAAAGAGCCCCACTTACCAAAATTATTAATACTAATAAGAACAGAAAAGTAATCGAAGGAGTTGATGAAGCACTTAGAAAGGTGATACGACAACTCCTTGAGAATAGTAGAGAAAATGCCCTCGAAGTGATTGGTCAGCTCAATTATTCAGCTGCTTATTTTGCGACTCAGAAATGGGGTTTTAAAATTAGAGATAGACAAAAAAAGTGCAATGTACACAAACAGCCTGCATGGATGGAAAGAACATACTGGCAAATAATCCAACTAAGAGCAGATATATATTTTCTAGTTGAAGCAAGCAAAGGGAAAACTAATAAACCCAACAAACTAATAAGCATAATTGTTAAACACGACATTTACAAGAAAACAAAGGATACACAGATTGAAATCTTCAAACAAAAACTACAATTAAAAACCAAACGACTGGCAATATACAAAAAACGCTCAGCATTCCATAGACAAAACATACTATTCAAAGAGAACACAAAAAATTCTACAGGAAACTGGGGGAAAATACCATTATTGTGAAAATACCTCCTCCATAGCAGCAAACTGAAGATTCTTAGAAAAAGATTTGGAGTAATCCAAAGGAGTTTAATCAGAATGCACATTGGGTCTTACGAACGGCACTGAAGCATGAAGATTTCCAACAAGCTTCAATCATGAAGCTTAGTCAGAAATTAGAAAAGTCTCTTGGCCTACAACTTAACAATAAGAACGACCAAAGACACCCCAATACTGAGAGACCTTCTATTGCTTCTCCTGATTTAGAGATTAACAATCAGAAAGACTAAAGCGATCCAAATAGTTACAAACCTATATTGGATGCAAAAATAGATCAAGCAAAAAGCAAAGAAGACTTGCATGAATAATAGTGAAGACAACCGGATCAACGGTGCGCATATCGTCAGCCACTAAGGGACATGCTCAACTGGTTAAGGTCAAGCAACTGACAAGCAAATCTGTGGTATTCGTCAGAATATTTGCTGTAGCCCATCTTTTATACTAAGACAAAACAATGTAGATGAGACCACTTCCAATCAGTTAAGATCAGAAGCGATGTGAGCCACTGCCTGGTAGTGCATCAGGGTATTTTATCCTCCTCCTCTTCCTCCTCCTCCTCCTCCTCCTCCTCATCATCATCATCATTACCTTTCATCCATTACCTTTACCTCGACTTTATCTTTCATTCTTTCGGGGTCGGTAAATTAAATACTAGTCGATGTAATCAACTAGTTCACTAGTAGAAAAAAACATTATTATTGTTATTATCATAATTATTGTTGTTGTTGTTGTTTTACTTCTCAAGGCGTTCGGTCTTGCTTGTTTTAGTTGATTCTGTGAGAGCGGACAACAGCCGTTTGTCAGAGGCCTCATAGAGTCTCTCTCTGCAAATTATACAAGTGATAATTGGTTGTTAAGTATCATAGAAGACAGTCAACTCCCAAGTACCAGTCTCAAAATTCTAGCTGTCCCCAGCAGAGCACTTTTTTGGGGCGGGGGACGCTTGCTCTGCTTTGTTTACTAGTGCTCCGCGTACCCCTACAACAACTGGGATGATATACACTCCCCTGATAGTCCACATTCTTGCAATTTTGACAAGTTTTAATGAGACCCATAATATTCAGGCATTCACTGTGTGAGACAGAATGCAAGGAGAGTCAATCTATGTTGCAGATTCAGTTCATCAGGAGCTTGCAATTTGGGGCTTGATATACACTATAAAACAAACACATGCGCGAGTGCACCCATGATATTGTTAGTTTGCGCGTGCTTGTTTGTATGTGTGTGTGTGTGTGTATACACCAGCGGTTTTCAACCAGGGTTCCGCCAGTACAGTCCAGGGGTTCCGCAAGAAGTTACAAAACTGCTAAAATCGGCAGTAATTTTTAATTCTCCTGTGCAGATATGTGTGCATAAGACTATTAAATTATTGCACAGGGGTTCCTCGAGCCAGTGGAATGTTTCCTTGGGGTTCCACTCCAGCAAAAAGTTTGAAAAGCACTGGTATACACACATATATGCACACACACACACACACACACACACACACACACACACTTATTTTCGTATATTTTCCACCTTTGTTCTCTTGTTTGGATTCTCTACCTTCAGTAAGTGCGATTACCAGCCCCGTGCCTTCACGGAAGTCGGCGGTTCACTTCTTAGACATTCTAGCACAATAGTAACTATTGTGTGGCCATTTTGATTGAAGAATTATCTTTGTTCTATACCGATATATTCGGACTAGAATTTCCATTCTTTTCTACTTTTCTACTCTAGGCATAAGGTCCGAAATTTTGGGGGAGGGGGACAATCGATTAGATCGACCCCAGTACGCAAATGGTACTTAATTTATCGACCTCGAATGAAAGGCAAAGTCGACCTCGGTGGAATTTGAACTCTGAACGTAAAGGCAGACGAAATGCCGCTAAGCATTTTCCCCGGTGTGCTAACGTTTCTGCCAGCTCGCCGCCTAGAGTTTCCATAATAATAATGACAATAATAATAATGATGATAGTAATAATAATAATAATGATAATAATAATAATAATAATAATAATAATAATAATAATAATAATAATAATAATAATAATACCAAAGTTAGGTTTAACGCTTCTAGTTTTTGATATTTAATTGTCTTACAGGTCAATGTTATACTGAAAATAAGCTTTGATTAATAACAAGGGTTAGCGTTGTACTTTCTCTGAAGGACATATAATTAATCCCTTTGTTAGACAATCTAAGATCTCGGAAATGACGGGCAATATCACAATTAGAAAAATAACTAATTTCGACATGTCTCTTTTATGGACAGCAGAATGGAAAACAACCCAAACCTGTTGCTTTAAGAAGAAAAGTTTAATCTTCTGTGACAACTAACGAACAGAACAATAATCTGAAGAAGTCAGATGGGTACAATGGCCAAAGATTTGTAAATATTATAATGGAGATGTGAATAATAGTCCGAATGTATAAGTGTACAATAATTCTCCAATAATTTCCCGTGAAAGAAGAAAAAGCAGAACATAAGATTCACACACAGCAGCGTCCCTGTCAAAGAACTCGGAAGCTTGGGCCTTCAACCAGGCCTTTCGCGATACTGTTAAAGCTAGGAACTATTCAGCACCCTGTGTATGTGTGTGTGTGTGTGCGAACGCGTGTGTGTTAAAAAATAATTAGGCAAACTTTATCCAACATCAGCCGATGATCCCACACCACAGTAAGAAGCGCAAAGAAAGGCAGCTCTGTTCAACTCATTACTTCATCAGGATCAAGCCTTGAGAGTATGGCGGAAACTGACTGCCGAAAAATACAGAAGAATTGAATACATGTGGTATGTATAGATATATATGTATATACGTATATGTATGTATGTATATATATATATATATATAATATATATATATATATATATATATATATTATATATATATACAACGGGAAGGTTTACGAAAATAAACAAAAGACGAAGGCAGGTGGAGTACAAACAAACAAATGTATTAGTATAGCGCTCAGGAATAGAAATAGAACAAGTCTTTTACGTTTCGAGCCTACGCTCTTCGACAGAAAGATACACAGAAAAAAACAAGGAGAGAAACAAGGAGAGAAAAAATTGCGTGTAGGAGCTAACGATCTATCATGGCGAGAATTCACAAAAAACAAGACGAAGACAGGTGGTGTAGACAACAAACAGATGTATTAGTATAAGGCTCGGGAAGTGAAAAAGTCTTTAACGTTTCGAACCTACGCTCTTCCACAGAAAGGAACACAGAGAGAAACAGGGGGAAAATAAAGAATGTGTAGTGGCTTTCAGCTTGAAAGCTGCTGTCATGAGGTAGTTCGATGTTTCTGCTCTCATCTGTGTTTCCTGCACATGGATATATTCATATATATGACACACACACACATATATCACATATGTTTATGATACATAAAGGTGTGCGTGCAAACACTACACACAAACACACAAATATATATGTATATATTTTATACTTGTGTGTAGAAAACTTTTAAAACATATAAAAAAATTAACTTCCGCTCCTCCTTATTTTGGATTTCCATATTGACGGACGGAAGCGTGAGCAATTTCCCATAATTGGAACGATTAAATCATTCTCGTTCGTCATTTGTGATATTCTAGAATACAACAAATGGGAATGTTTTTGCGTCGGACTGGCCCTCTACTTCATTAACTCTGGACAATCCTTTACTGACCGATATTTAATGCCACAAACCATCGCCAGACTGAAAAGGTCAATCGCGCAGTGGAAGAGATACAAGATTCGGTTGCTTTTATTTTATTAATACTTCACGGGAATTGGATTTGTAATTCTCAAATATTTCATTAATTCCAGGAGAGACAGCCACCATTGTAGGGTCAAATAAATGAATTTAACTTCTCCGTAAAACTTAATATAGATATAAAACTATTATCGGGCAATTTCTTTTGCATTTGGCCGCTACAATTCTTTCTCGTACATGTTACGTTATGTTTGTGTTCAGTTCTTTCTGTTTTTTTTCCCCTCAAGACATCTTCCTTCTATCTGTCTAACCTGAAGTAGAGTTTAAGCTCAAAATGTTAGTCTCTCTTTTAAGCTTTAAATAATTAAATTTTGTTTTCACTTTGTATATATATATATATATTATATATATATATAATATATATATATATATATATATATATATATATATATATATAAAATCAAAATAAGCAACAAG
>NC_043013.1:4232252-4237252 GCF_006345805.1 Octopus sinensis
CCTACGTGAATGTGTTTTCGCCAGATGTTGACTTGCAATTGTTCAAGAAGAACATCAACGCCATTAATCTCTCAACGGCCTCGAAAGGATTACGAGGGGCCATGGACATGTTCCTTTTACCAGACTAAACAAGAAAGAAAACAATGAAAGAATAGATATAGGTTGAGTCACAACATACTGTTAAACCGTGTAGATTCTATCGGGACGGCCAGAACCTTATTTCTTCTCAAATTGGGATCTGCTAATCCTTTTTTTTTTGTTAATGTTATTTAAACATATGCTGTTTTATCTCAAAATAACTGATCAGTCAGTAATAGTTGCTAACTTTGCTATTTTATCCAACTTAGTACGGATTCCCACATATTTTTATGTTTGCGATGAGAAATAATTTTCAATAATATGAAGCAACTAGGCACACGTTTGATAAAAACAGATGTTAGACATTTATATGGTACCAATATGAGCGTAGAAAAAACTATTGGTACTCAATCGAATTTCGTCAGCAAGCCTGATGCTATTTTCTTTTTCCAAATTTGTATACAAATATTTAACATAATTTATATGAAAAGAATTTTCGCAGTTATTTCTCACCTCTATCATCCGTTATCAATTTCATATGTTCTGGTAAAAAGAAATAGATAATTATGAAAGAGGAGAACAAATTCGAAATATATGAGTGCGGCTGATAGTAAATGACCGTCTCTTAAAATATAGTAAATGCGCCATACACTAGAACAGTGGCTCCTAACCTGTGGTCTGCGGACTAAATTCAAAATTTCAGGCGCTGGAGTGGGTGTGTGGTAAGAAGTTTGCTTCCCACCCACATGATTCCAGGCTCAGTCTCACTGCGTGGCACCTTGGGCAAGTGTCTTCTACTATAGCCACGGGCCAACCAAAGCCTTGTAAGAGGATTTGGTAGACGGAAACTGAAAGAAGTCCGTTGTATGTATGTCTATATCTATATCTATAGCCATCTATCTCTCTATCTCTCTATCTATCTATCTATCTATCTATCTATCTATCTATCTATCTATCTATCTATCTATCTATCTATATATATATATATATATATTTATATATATTTATAAGTTTGTTTATAAATTTAACCTTTAAAGGTATTTTTTAATATGCTGACCATTGATAAAATTTTTTTCGAAAAAATTTTATCCTACATTAAATATAAATTTAATAGTGTTCACTTCCGGACTCTCTCACTCTGTGAGAGCCTCAGTTCAAATCGCACGTGTCTCAAATGGGCTGGAGTATTTCTATTTTGGATGTATTTGGGGTACTTAATTGTGCTCACGACTTAGTGTTTGCTTCTTCCATGGGTATGAGTAAGTATCTCATTTATTTATTTTGTCGCATTTATCACTGACGAAGGGAGGGTTCTTACGAACTAACCCTGAAATCGGTCCGATATGATAATAATAGAAGTTTTTAGAGATTTCTGTCGACCTTTTTTTTGAGTAGCGTGCGTATTGTGAAAAATTATATGGTTATGGACAGGGTGTCTAATTTCGGCATATTTGGCATTAGAAATTTTTTCGTTTGCCCTTATTTATAAGTTTGTTTATAAATTTAACCTTTAATGGTATTTTTAATATGCTGGCCATATTTTTCGAAAACAAATTTTATCCTACATTAAATATATATATATAAGGGTTGGGAACCATTGTTGGAAGCAAACCCCTGTGAAAAGGTTGGGTACCATTGCACTAGAATATTGTTCTGTGTGTTAACGCATTCGTACACATCGTCTGATCACTGCACGACTAACGAGGAAATTCATCGTCACTTATACCGCCTAACAATCTTTCTCTCTATGGATCTCTATTCTTCTGCAACTTCTGTAGTGTTTAACGTGGTATGTGGGTGAATTTGTGTAATTTGAGATCTAAATATAATTTTGGGTGATATCATTGTGCTTCATTGATATTCTCTTTTCTGTACTGTTTTTATACCAAGATTTGATTAGACGCATTGAAATTTCCAAATGAAGTGTTTGTAAAAATGGTACTATACAATATCGGGGACGGTTGAACAGTAAGCTTAATGCTTCTTCTGCGTATCGTTTGTAATACTTACATGTACTTTACGCACGTTATTCTTTCTCATAATATGATAACAAGGCCGACTTGCCCTTGGGCTAAACCGATTAAATCGGTCCCTAGTACTGGTACTTTATTTTATCGTACCATGCAAGGCATGAAAAACCAAGTCGATCTCGGGAGAATTTGAACTTAAAACGTGAATAACAGATTAATGTCACTTAGCGTTTTGCCCAGCTCGTCACTCTTAATATTTTCAGCAGATAAAATACGGAATATCGTATCATTTGTCCACTGCAGCTATATGAGGCCTCCAGTATGTAATCGGTAGTTCATTCTCGCCTTATTAGGATTTAATCTGGGATGATTTAAGGCGAATTTTTATCTGTTGAAGTTCCTGTTCTTAGGATTAGTTTGATATATGTGTTGACTTCCATGGTTGTGTGGTGCTTATTGCTTTCTTTGGTTGTTGTTATATATTTTGTGGATGATGCGTTAGATTTTAGTTTGATGGAGACTTTTTGGCGTGATCATTTACTCTTTTCCACAAGTTCCTTGTTAGATTTACACTGTTTGAAAATGATGTAAAGATGCCATATTAAGGCAGAAAGAAGCAACCTCGCCCCAGGCATAAAGTTTTGCTTCAGAGACTTATGCGTTCATGGAAAATAAAGCCCCAAATCTCCTCTCATCACATGCCAAACATCGACATAAAAAAAGGCTGATATAAAAACTTTCACCAAAAGATAGAATTCTACAATAAGAAACGTCGTCACATGCAAGACCTGCACTTTAAAAAAGATAATTATTGGAGCATCAAAAGAAAGATCCTACAAGACAACGAAACTGTAATATTCAACTTAATATAACTAAGGGATACCCTCTCATCTAACACTCTAGTATAATACATGAAGACCACTCATAACAGGAGGGGGGGGGATATCAAGAAACTAAATAAGAAATTTAAAAAAAAAGCAAAGGAAACTGACAAATGTTTTTTATCAAACATAAACCCCGAAATAAGTAGTAAAATGCTAAAGACCAGCTACTTCATAATTCAATGACAATTTCAAGTAATATTCTGAAATGAAATTAATGACCCTCATTATCAGACAAACTGATGACTGACAAACTCACACACAAACACTCAAAATACAAGAGACACTCCCACACCGAAGACGATACTGGTGTTTTTCTTTATTTAAGCACATAAAACAACAACTTGGTCCCACAAAATACCTTTATGTACATCGAAGATACACAAAGGCCGGACGTAATTATTGCATATCTCAATATCTCCAAGTATTCATGTCAATATTGTAATATCTCCAGAATTTTGAAACGAGGTAAAGTTGTAATAATTTATAACAAAATCTAACCGACACACCATCAACCAGACCCATTATTTTTTTTTACACATCCACATAATTGCTCCAAAGATTCATCACCAACATATACCGTTGCCTTACTAACTCACAAACATCTCACAAACAGCATACGGTAAATTTGAGCAACACAAAGATCCCAGCTAACGCTTTTCTATTCACTAATCTTATCAGCTTAGAGCAACTGGAATATTAAAACATCATAAGAAAGAACCAAAGTGCTGACTAGCGAATATTGACGGACTCAACGACTTTTTTCTAATGAACCAGCCTGAAGAAGGGACCATCACAGACCATTAAAAGACCATCCAAGACTGATGAGGTCGGCTTGATTAGAAGCAAATACAAGCAGGAAAGAAATTCCAGAGAGGAACGAATGGTCACAGTGGACTACAGAGATGGAGAAAGAAGTATAAAAAGAGGGAATAAGTAATCCTATAGCAGACCTTTCTGCTTTAAGGAGTAAAGACCACGGTCTTACAGATAACAGAAGCAGAGGGCAGAGATAGTATGCAGTGGTCTAGAGTTTTCGAGACCACATGCAACTTTATGCCAATCAGCAGGATAACACTTTTGAAATAAAACCAGGGATGTGTTGTCGCGTAAACAGCATCATCATCTCAGTTGTAGTATCAACAAATGTTTGCACAGGGTCAGTAGATTTTAATAATAATGCATCTTTAATCTATAATTTTCCATGATCTGTCGACTCATTCACGAAGCATATACTCGATACCATACATATACAAGACTACAATAGCTTGTATCGTTACAGGAATAGACTGGGTCACTAAACACTGAACAAATGCAAATCATAGATGTCGGATTTGCCAGTCATGGCTTATCGTATTTGCAGGAAAAGGGAAACAGGCTGTAACTTGGAAGTTTGATTTGTATGCGTTCGGCCGTCTACCCGACTACCTTAGAACTGATCAATTAGGACTGTCCGGCGGGTACAAAACAACAACAATAACAACTCTGAGTGTTACAACCGACAGAACAGTGTAGGGGTAGGGCGTGTCCCTTCCTCAATCGAGACGTTACATAGAAAACAAATACACAACAGCAGCAATACTGTTCATTAAAGAAAGGCAGTTGTTATGTTGTGACCGGCAATACATAGACTATCTTCGCTGTGTCTAATACTTGAGGCTGTAGGTATACAGAAACAGACTAGAACGTTGACGAAATGCATTTTACTCCAATTCCAACTAAAAGTGATAAGACTCCACATACCAGTATGGCCTTCAACTATATAAGAAAAAGTGATCTAGAGCACTGAGCTTGTCGATCACAGTCTGATATTTACATAGCATAAGCTGCTTGTTTAGCACCTTCGAAGATATCACTGCAACGCCATCATCATCATCATCATCATCATCTATCGGTAAGGGCTTTCTGTTTAAATCCCATACTCCTGATACATTCTGATACTGAACCACACTCTTAGGCAGTTTCCAGTTCATTTTTCAGTAAAACGGGCTCCTCAGAAGTACTCGGGCTCCTCAGAGGTACTCGGGCTACTCAGAAGTACTTGTTCCAACCTTTCTCTTTTACCCTTTTA